>NW_010512835.1:0-44439 GCF_000687285.1 Phaethon lepturus
CTGGGTCCCGCTTCCCCGACGGCCGCCTCAGCCACAGCCAGCTGCCTTTGTTGGGCAGCCAATAAATTTTTCATGACGGTACTACTCCCTGCACAAGGGCCCGGATCTCGGTGGAAGCCTCTAGGTGCTAGTGTAAGACTAACAATAAGTTGTGTCTGCCAGAGCACGAGCAGCACATACAATGCTGTAGACGGCTGTAATGGTTTTACACATTTATCCTCAGGCCTACCCATGTTGGGGGTCTCTTTCATAGGCTGAAATTATAGTAGCTTAACACTACGCATTGCTTTTCTTATTAAATCTAGCCAGACCAGTTCTTGTCTAGAAACCTGTAGATGTCACATTAGTTTTATCTAAACATGTACGGCACTCTGGACAGCTTCCAGCCTAATGACAGATCCATTCCTTCCTGCCTAGGTTAGGGCTGGCTTGCTTTCTTCTCCCTCCCCTTCCCGCCCAACACCCTCCTCCATATGGAAAGAGTAAACCACCTCTTCCCTCCTCCATCCCCTCCCCACGCTTCTCTCTCAACTTTGCTGCCAGGCTCCATGCATTGCTCAAGGAGATGTAGAAACAGCCAAGGAAAAGGCACCCAACTGCTGTTTCCCCTTGTAACAAATTCAGCTCATGGATGAGCAGGGGGCTATCAGTTAGAGGTTGCCAATTATCCCAAATACCTTAACGTAGCTGGTCCTTGATAGAGGGGGGGAAAAATAACCATTGAAGAACAGAGTGAGATCACCTCTCAGGATTGCTCCAGACAAGTCTCTAACCTCAGGCAATTCCTTGTTGTAAAATTCTACAGGAGGGTTAACTTTGTCAAAAAATCGATCATCTTCCTCTAGGGGATTTTATAACATTTCAGGAGTGTCCTCACTCCCCGTGAATGGTTTGCACAGCATCAAATCAGGTGGGCTAAAACATTGGCTGTACAGGCCAACAGTTCCAGACATTTAGATGAAACTAGGGCAATTTGCGTTCATTTAGCGGTGATTTGCCAGGTTGCACTCATTCAAAATTTGGCCCTGTAGACAACTGCATAAGGACTTGCTCCCTCTCTGCCCGGCCTAGTGCCCTTGACTGACAAAAGTGACCCTCAAACATCAGTTCCTCTGACAGCATCCTTCCTCTGCTGATGTAATTTTTAAGATGAGGGCTGCTTTTCAAGTACCTAAGCCAGGCCCATGGAGAAGCTGATTCATGTTACAGGGGGGTAAGAAATCTTCCCTGGAGCACTCGTATTTTGCCCTAATAGTTTTCTGGATGGCAGCTCAGCAGGGAGGCAAAGCACACAACAGGCCACAGTGAGATAGAACCCCCTCCATCTTCCAGAGAAACTGGTAAGTGATTAACCGCTTCCCAGAGAGAAGTGACACAGAGACATGAATAAAGAGATGCTGGCTGTTAGACTATAAGTGCAAGTGGAAATTACTGGTAAGTCTGGGATTCAGAGAAATCTGTGGTCAGTAACTGAGCATATAACAACTGTATCACCAGAGGAGCTCCCCAGATGCCCATCTCTCCTCCTCGCACCACTGCAGACGCCCACAGTGCCTGTCAGCTGCTGTGCTGACAAAGCTGAGGGAAAGAGAGTCTATTGTCATTATTAGGATCTGGATGGAGATTTACATTTCCCCTTTTTTGGGGGCTCTATGTAATTTTACTTCATTAGTTCTGCAGAAGTCTTTGGCTAGTCTCTATGCACAGTGTCTGTCCGCCCCCAGGGAAAGAAATCGTCTGACTCATTCATGCAGAAGCAGCATGATCAGAGGGGAAAAAATAACCTAAGAGTGTCTTGCCTATCAATATGTTATTTTTAACTTCTGCTAAATATGACCACTGTTGCATTTCATAGAGTCACATAAAGTTGGAAAAGACCTCCAGGCATCACTTAATCAATCCTATTGCTCAGAGCAGGACAATCATCATCAAAAGATCAGGTCAGCTATGGCTTTGTCTCTCAAACCTCTAGAAGCATGCATCTTGAGGTAGCACATTTCAGTCTTGCACTGCCCTGCTAGCAAAGTTTTCCCTAGTGTTCAGTCTGACTCTTCCCATTCACAAATTGTGGCCATTTCCTCCTGTTATTGCAGATGGTTTTCACCTTAAAATCTGTTTATCCAGGGCCTACTCTCTCAGTTTCCAAATAAGAAAGTCTTAGGAGACATTGTCAAAAGCTTTACTAATATCATGGCAGACTATATCACCTCATCCACATAGGCATCCACTATCAATCCACAAGGGTAAATCTGTCCTGGCTGTTCAGAACTTCCCCAAGTAGGTTTTATCCTTGCATCACTCAGGAAAAGAAAGGTATTTCCGAAAGAAAAAAAAAAAAAAAAATCTGAGGCAGGGCTATCTTCAGAAAATTTGAATTCCCTGTAACTGGTCAATAGACAAAGCTACAGTACTTTGAAGAGTAATCCACAGGTCTAAGTAAAATCCTGTGTGAAAAGCCACGTGAGAAAAACTGCTGGCCACAAAACTATAGAACTCATTAGACTATTTCAAGACAGCTTTTATGCATTAGGCAAAGCTACATATATGAGAGGTGTCTTTAATGATGAGCTGCACTCAAACCTTTTAGCTCCAGCATCTTGTCCTCTGTGTTATGCTTCCCGCTTTGTGTCCCGAGATCCTGGCCATAAACACTAAGCATCATCATGATTATCCTTGCAGAAGTGCTCATCGTAATGAACATTCCAACCTTCCCTGGGGCATGTGCATCAGTAATTATATTTATGTAGGACCCACTATTACTTTCAAGGATCCCAGCAGAAACCTTCCTGAAACCTTCGTTGCAGTACAAAGAGATATGGGAGGGATTTGCTGAATGACCAGTTCAGTATCCTTCCATTGAACTACCAAATTCCTTAATGACCATTCCAATGAGCTGCAAAAGCCTGGATATACCTTTCAGGGAGCCACCATTAACCACGCGGCAATTTGAGGAGAAACTCTCTCCTCACCAGGTTGTGGAAAACCCAGGACAGATTCATATGTAAAGGGACTTAAAATCCAAATCGAACTTTAAGCTTACTGTGCTTGGTATGAAACACTAGCTGTCATTTTTAGGATTGCAGCAGGAAGCAAGGTCCTCTCTCAGACTTTGCTTTAGTTTTAGAGTGGCCTTGTAAGAGACCCTGATGTTCTTCCTGCTCCACACATTCCCTCGCCTCCCTCCTCTTACTCAAGTTTTCTGAACGTCTCTTATTGTGTGCCTGTAACAGTAGTCATTAATGAGGACTCGATCTCACTCCGAGTCTTAAGCTGTTCCCATAGCACAAGTAATAATAAATATAGGCAGATTTCAGTGTAGAAGAATTATCAGGTTTCAGTAACTGTAACAATATCCAAATTATCAGGTGAAAGCCTTATGGAAAAGCAGTTAGATCATAACAGACTTGTATCAGAGCCATCAGAGACTTTTCATACTGTGCTAGAAAATCAAGACCCAGAATGAATTTGATTGGATTAAATAAAAGAACCCATCTAACCTCTTCATGATCTCCTACAAGGAGCTGAAGCTTTACAGAGCTTTGAAAAAGCAATCACAACATTTTGTTTCAAGATTTCCTTCATTCCTTCCCGGTCGTGCAACAAGAACGTGAAATAGGAATCACCTCTGTCCGGTTTCTCCTTCAAACATTTTCTGATTTACTGCATTTTTCAGGAATTTATCAGAAAAAATCTCCAACCCCCCACCCCCAAATCCCACCAATAAATGCAACAAGGTGAAAAACTGACCTCACTGTTGCCCCTGATGCTTCAGAGTGAGAAAGTGGAGAAGTTTGTGTCTCTTGGCCATTCCCAGAGTGCCTGGAGCTTTACAGAGGAAACTGTTGTTTGAGAATACATTCTATGCTCTGCAATTTGAATAAAGCAAAGGCAATTGGCAACCTGAGAGCCACATGATTTCGGTGGCTGTAAAACAGACACCATCTGCAGCCACAGAGAACAAAGTCCCATAACAGGTCAGTGCTGAACACCTCTTCATTTAGCACCACGTTTTCTACTCCCTTTCCTTTGTAGTATGTCTTTTATTCAGCTCCCTATATCTTCAAGGAGGTCCTATCACTTCCTGGAAAACAATTGTAAGGAAAAACTGTTAAGATAAAGGCAGAAAGTTAGTAGAGACAGTCAGAGGACTTTCCTATGAAAAGTATTTGGATGAAGGCACAGAAGAGAGTCATGCAGAACAAAGTTAGTTGTGCAGGCTGGGGAAGGATGAAAGAGCAAGGGTTAACAGGAGGCTTGTACAAGGCTTTGAAGACAAGGACAAACCCTTCAATACTGAGTGACTGTCCAGGGATCCCAAAATATTGCAATAATTTTAAGAACATTAAAAAAAGAGACAAGAAAGTTCCCTGCCCTTTCTGTGCCACCTGTAGGTATTCTGATCCTTCCTTTCCCTCCCCTCACATCAGCTGAGCAATCTAATGATTGAGTTCAGTTAAAAATAGCATCTCTGTTGTTTTGGGGGAAGGAATGCATCCTGCAAACTACAAGATAGGTCTCTAAGTGGCCCCTGGACAGACTGGGAGAAGTGGGCAGCTCTCCTGCTTATCTTGCCCTCTGCAGATGGAGCACACTTAATCCTTCCCAATGTATCTGGAAGCAAGAATCCCAGACAGAGGAGGATGCTGTAGCACAGTAACCAGCCATAATGGACCTGGGCTTTTTATAGCTTAACTTGTGCAGAATTTGTAACCAATATGCAGACAGGACCAAATCCTGAGACATATCAAACACATCCAGAACTAAAGAAGTCACTTATGTCTCCACCATGGCTTTCAACAATTCCTGCCTATACCAGCAACAAGGGAATTCTCTGGCATCATTTAGCACAGCCTAAAGACTGTTGTTTTTTACCTTTAGCTGCAGTGAATGCCAATGATATCATTGCCAGAGCAGCCCAATTAGTTAGGAAATAGACAAATATTTGTCTGATACACTTCCTCCTCTATAAAATGTTTATAACCCCCCCCCCCAAAAAAGCTGTAGAGAACCTCCGTCCTAAGCCCCATTAATTAGAATTTTCTGTCTCATTCAGATAGTATATTAAAGTTTTATGGACCCTTTGACTAAACCTATGTACAATATTAGATGATGCAGCCTCAGTTTTTCCAGTAAGGGCCAACTGATGGTCTTGCATTGCTATAAAAATGCGCCTGTGCACAGTTTAGCAGCTGGAATGCCCTATAACAATTGCTCATCGAAATCTGTTCTGAGACCTTTGAGTCAGGAACCCCAAAACAAACTGCAGTGATTGCAAACCTCTGCAAATAAAAAAAAAAATACACCAACACTCATACAACTGCAAACCGCTAAGGCCCTAGAAGTTGCGCTGTTGCTCTTTGTTTAAAAAGAGACAAGTGGAAATCGAGGGAAGTGGAGAAAATTTACAAAAGACAACATGGATCTGAATGTTCTGCAAGAAAGGGAAAAAACCACTGGAAAACCAGGAAGCAAAACCTGCTTTAAGTAAACAGTTGTCAACCAGGCACTCTGAAATGCAGTTACAAACCTTGCTCCTGCTCCACACCTCAGGGCAGGAGCAGGGTAAAGAAAATCAATTAAAGTGCAGCAGTAAATGCACAACACACAGTAAACCCACCACACAGTTTCCTAGTGAAGGCAGGAAAGCTTGAAAGCAGCAGAAAGTAGGTTAAGATTTGCATGAAGATAACATGCTGGACAGCACTGGAGGTTAGACCTAACAACCTTAGACAAGCCAAACTGTGGGCAAACTTAGTTTGCCTTTTTATTTTACTCTGATGCCATCCCTTTTTTTATTTCCCATGCACCTGTGATGATCCATATCAAAGGGTATTATTGCACTCCTGACATTCAAACCAAGCAATTTCAGAGTCTGGAATAAGCACCGAAAGAAAG
Source organism: Phaethon lepturus (assembly GCF_000687285.1). Classification (NCBI taxonomy): domain Eukaryota; kingdom Metazoa; phylum Chordata; class Aves; order Phaethontiformes; family Phaethontidae; genus Phaethon; species Phaethon lepturus. The sequence goes on from NW_010512835.1 coordinate 5,896, forward strand.
GAAGGGCAGGCAGTGAGGTCAGCTCTCTCCCAGATCCAAGTTCTTTTTCTATTTACATTAATAGAAGGAAGAGCTGAATGTGCAGAGAACACACAGGAAATGTCATCTCTGTTCATAGGCTTTTGTGTTAAAGGTAAGACATGAATATTTATCTTCCCTTCCAGCCACTGAACTCCACAGGTCCGTTAGCTCAGGGACAGTCACGTTTGACAGTGGCTTTGGGACCCCAAACATCTACCAGTCCTTTTGGGCGCATCTCTCTCCTTCCTTAACTAAAAGTGTTAACACATCCCAGACCTGAGAAGCAAGGGTAAGAAAAAGAGCCAATGTTTTCTCTTCAAGCTTGAGGTAAATGCAAATAATTTAGCAAACATTACTTAAAATAAGCATTTCATAAAATGACTTGTGCTCTGGGGTTTTTTCCTTTTTTTTTTTTTTTTTTTTTTGTTTCCTCTCCCCTTTACTTTTCTGCCACTGATTGACAGCTCCCTGATGATAAATTCTCTCAGTTGGCAGGCTTTTTTTATAATGTTTAATTCGTGGCACTGCAAACTGGATGGTCTCTCTACACCTCCTCCGGTTTGTCTCTCTTTCCAATTGCTTCTAGGAATGATGGCAGCAAAGATTGCAGAAATCAAAGAGAGTGCCTCTACACACACTGTGTTCCTGCAGTGACAATAAAGTGCATCAGTTTCCTAACCTGTAAACCCTCCAATGAATGCTTCTACAATGACAGAAAAAAAAAAAAAAAGGAAAAAACTCAGATTAATGCAGAGGACAAATGACTATTTCACTCCAAATATGAGACTTGTTTCTCAACCCAGCCTGGGTCACTCTCAGTACAGGCATACTGGGCACCACCAGCCCCACAGAGCCCCAACATGGATCTGCAGCTCCAGAACAGTGGCAGCTCTAGAGAAGAGCATAGACAGTTCAGTATTACAAGCTTAGCATATCGTTTCTTAGGCAACCCAAGGGATTTGAACACTCAATTGGCAGATTAATTCAAATCAAAACCGATCTGACATGAGAAGATAACCACAACATTTATTTTGTGGGCAAACAGCAATTCCTTTTCAGCCTTGATCTCAATAAAATACTTTCCCTTTGTTGTGCAATCACAGCCTAAAACACAAATTCAAAGGAGGCTCAAAATAAGTCCATATTTTCTTTAAGAGCAATTTGCACAAACACTGTGTTTTCCATGTTTACTTTGTTTGCCAAAATTAAAAGTGAAAGCCAGAGCAGCAGGATGGGAGACACTCCCCTGGTTAGAATTACTTCCACTTTTCCTTGGGGTTTCTTACTGACAGTGTAAATTTGGGGCTTGTTAACACATTACAAGATATCAAGCATCACACAGCTTTTGCTTTTCAATCTGTTTCTGTTGTTTAGTTATGGTGATGGCTTAAATCTGAGCAGGGAAGCCTTTCTAGTGGGGATGCTGGCTGCCTGTCTCTGCCGGTTTATGCTTTCAGTTTCTGAAAAGGAGAAAAGAAGGTCCTTTCAAATAACTGGAAGTACACCATGACCATCAGGCTTGGAAGCTGGGACTGCAGAGAAGCTGGTTGGTTGATTCAAGGAAATGTCTAGTAAGGGAAAGGAGGGGGAGAAGTTGTGTTTAGCCTGCTAATCCTGACTTCCAGGCTCAGCTCCCTGCTTTGATATGGAACCCAATAACATATTTCAGCTAGCAACTTTGAACCACCTCTTCAAAAGAATTAAGCTTCTAAATGCCTTAGTAGAAATTAGGCACCTAAATGTCTTCAAGGATCAGAGCCTGGTCTACAGCCAGACTGAGATTTGCAGAGAGACTTCGGTGCCTCAGGCTGCGGACAGTGTCTGATGAGACTTACAGCACGCACATTGCAAGCTGCCCGAACCCAGCTTGGCACTCTAGCTTCCCATCAGGAAAATGGGAGATAATAGTACTCCCTCGTCTTGCTAGGGTGGAGGGAGGAGAAAGACATTAAAGATTGTGTGATGCTCACCTAATACAGCCCTAGGGAACAGATAAGTTAGATTTTTCTCAAGTATTTTAACAGAGAATAGCTCTGCTGACTTCAGTGGTGAAAGGGAGTCAATTTGCACAGCCCAAGGATCTAGCTCTTGATGCTTATCTAAAGCTTCTAGGACTACAAATGAAGGCTGTAGGTACCACAGGACATCCTGCTGTTTGCTGCTATGAAGTGCAGTGCATAAGCAGCTTAATAGCGACGTGGAGTTTCTGGTGACGCTGCCCTCAAGGTAGGTAGCACATCATGTGCATTTCCTTGCTGGCAATGGATAACGTAATGAGTAGTAGTTCTTCTGCTCATGGTCTTGGAGAGAACTGCAAAACACAGAAGCCCTTGGAAGGGTGGGAAGAGTCACAGAGAGCTTGGTCTGGCATCAGGTTCAAATTCAGCCTCACTTCTGTTGTTAAGGCAGTTTTCCCTGAACAGTATCTCCTGGCATATCACAGTGCCAAGTGAGCCGTAGATGACCTTGGAGTTTGCCATGTATCTCAAGCACAATCAGATTCCAGACTTCTCCCCACACTCCCTGCAGTCAGAACCTGCAGCCTCTCCATGGTCCCCAGTAAAGGCAAATGTTCTTTTTTCAATGTCTTGCAATAGGTAGAGTCATTTTTCATCACCCTGCCTCTCTAAAAAGCCCAAGGTTGCTGCTTCCAGACAGTCAGGTTTCCCCCAGCTGTGTAGTTGCCTGTATCTTGGTAACCTGAGACAGTGGCCTACATACTGATCTGTCTCTTCCCAGGGCTTCCTACTTCCTCAGATGCTACCAAGACCTCCACTGAAGATGTCCTACCACTTACAAGGGGTTTGTTCCTGAAGGACACAACTGCCAGAGAAATCATGCCCCCCCCTTAATGCCAGCCTTGTTCCCAGACTTTGATCACTCCAATATGATTCTGTGGGGATGACCAGCACTTCCCTCGCCACAAGAAATAATCTCCCCTGGCCACTTCCAGTAACACTCTTGCTGCCTGCCAAGCCTTTATACAATTGGCAGTTAGGCTTTTTTTAAAATGGCAGGTATAGTTAAATATTCAAGAGGAGAAAACAAGAACAAGTCTTTAGCCTTGCAGTTAGACACTAACACAGGAAATCTGACTTCTGGCTATTTCCACATTCAGAAAGATCTGACACTAAATCCCACATGTTACAATGAAAAACCTTAATCCCCAAGCTGTACAAGGGAAAAGAGAAGTCAGGGAGATGCAGATAGGATGAAATGCTGGACTTCAGAAAGTTTGGACAGAACAGAGCATTTCTGCAAAAAGTTACTGCCAGCTGGCATGCTTAGCCAACTGTGGGGCATTAAATCGATGCCTGATTCAGAATGGAAGTGGAATTTCCATTCAAAGCCGGGCCCAGCAGTGGATATATCCTGCAGGTGGGTAAGAGCAGGCTGCTCTGGCTAATTACTAGGCAATCAGACCCAGTGTAGTAGTTCTCTGAGTGGTAACCGATTTACCCTGCATAGGTTTCCCCTGAGGTATCTCCTGCTCATATTGGATATTTCTTGATTGGAGGTTTTTCAGTTTAGCAAAGTAAAAGCAGCTGTTATTTCAACTTATTAAAAAATAAGCATGAAATAACATCAAGGGCCCAGCATGTGGTTGGTGCTCACAGGGAAAAAGAGGAAGTCCATTCAGGCCCAAATACAAGATTAGAATGGACTTGAGAGCTTAACTATCTAAAACCCACTCTGTCTCCTTTCTGGCAAAGCCCATTGTAACAGCTGTAACTCCTGCATAGTCTGCCATGCCCAGAGAGAAATGGTTTGAAATAATCCATAATTTATATGCAAAAACATTTTTAAAAATGCACAAAATTAACCACTGCAAAAATGACAGCTGGGAAAAAAAATCAACCAGGAAATTTGATATGTTTCCAGACAGTGTTGGAACCTTCTTCCTCACTAAGAGGAACCTCATACCACTGTCTGAATAGGATGACCAAGAACTGTAGCAAACCGGAAAAAAATGCTTCCTGAAAGCTGTCAATCTGCAGGCTGCGTATCGTAACCTCATATCAAAGACAGGGCTCCTAGAGCAGCCATTTTTAGTGCCAAGCTCAAACATGACAGGGCAGGTAGTGTTCCTCAAGAGGATCCTTGGAGGGACAGAAAGGAGCTGAACTCCAGGAACCCAGCAATTTCTCAGGGAAATGGGGGTAGATGGAGGACAAGGTGCAGGGAACCGGTCTCCATCTTCATTCTGAAACTGCTCTAGACTTGACAGAAATATGAATGGGATTTGGTTTAAGCATTGTGCAAAACTTGGAAAAGTTTAATACAGAACTAGAATAAATTAAGCTAATAAATGTAAGAGATAATGGGAAGGACCAGTTGGTATATATGCTGTTTTACATGACATGCCTTGAATGAGATTCATTGCATTTACTAACCCTTCTGCTCTGAATGGTCAAGTGCCCCATCCAGTTAAACTCAGTCTCTTCTTCAGCCTTAAGACGTAGTTCTGTAGAGCATATGAGGCACACCATGATGATATGTTTTGCCTCTGCAGCAGCCTGGAGCCGCCCAAGCCAGTGCACAGAGGAAAACTCGAAGACATATCAAATGGCTCATCTCCAAGCTGGCACCACACAAGGTAACAGAATTTCTCAGGCAAGCACACAAGGGCTAGGGAATTTTAATATCTTCTTCCCCTGCAAGTAATTTCCAGTGTTTATGCACTGTGGAGATCCTTACGAGTGTCAGAGCAGAACAAATGTCATTTTTAATGGACTTGCTAAATCATAAAAACCATTTGCAAAATTACATCTGATTAAAACATGAAAATGTTCCATTATTCACAGAAAGATCCCAGGCAGCTTGCAACAGTGGCAGTAGTGGGCTGTCTGAAGAGAAATCTTGGCCTGCAGGGCTTTACCTCGGTAACAAGAAGTAATCCTATAACGTACTCTAGGCAGAGGGGCATTTTCCTGGAGCAACAGAATAAAGCTTAGCACTCATCATTAATTCTTACAGCAACATATAAAAATGCACAACACAACATGCATTACAACATATGACTCTGCAGCATGCATTGTCATTGGTAATATTCAAATACTTCCAAGATGTAGATCACAGTTCCGTTTGGGAGAAGGCCAGCTCTAAACAGGCCAGAATATTTCATTTCTAATGTGGCTGTCACTAAAAGAATTTCCAGTTATTTATCCCCACTCTAACCTGCCCACATTCACCAAAAACCTCCTCTTACTCCATATAGAAGGGGAGTAAAAATTCAAAGTTCTTTTCCATATGGACAAAGCAGATGTAGCAATAGAGCATATATTATAAATAGGGGCTGTTTTAGACAGTAAATAGCACTAAACCCAGAAAGGATATCCATTAAAATTATGATGTTATACCATTTACTGGCAAGAATAGAGCGCCTTAGTTCTAACAATGCTCTCTAGATGGGGATGCAGAGTAGTTCTGCTTTAGTTTACCAAGCATGCAACCTTTGGTAACAGTATACTCTGAAAAGTGACAGAAAATGATTTAGTCAGACATGCCACATCTAGGTAGCTGCCTACATCCTAGATGTCAAACAATACATCAATCAACATCTTCATGTTAAGCTGTTATTTAATTTTCAGGGGATTCGTGAAGCACGTTCCTTCCCAAATGCAGGTTTTAAAAATTTTATTTAAATAAATAATGCAGCTTCAGGAGAAGAGATAGGAAGGAAACCAACATTATATTTGGAAAGACAACAACATACTATTTCAACACATCCAAAGCCAAAATATTTAATTTCAAAAGGATCCTCACTCTCCATTGTGCATGTCTCAAAATAGCAGATTAAGTTCTGGTTTCACAATGGCATTTCCATGTCAGAACTGATGTATGCATTGCTTTCTAAAAGGATAGAGCAGCATGAATAACTCCAGCATTGAAATGGTTTATTGTGAGGTTACCAAAGCTGATTATTTCCCTTGAGGGTGCAGATACACCCTAAGCTCACCATGCCAGCAAATCTAGTTTCAGGATTGTGACAGAAGATGCGGGATTTCTTGCTGCACTGACTGATGCTGATGAGAAGGCAGGGGGGATATGCTCTTTTAGTGCCTCCAGATATTCCACACATGCGATAGCAAACACTCTGATACCGCATCCATTTACATACTGGAAATGTCTACTGCAGTCTTTGCTGTACAGAGAAATTCATCTGTAACACATCACTTGGTACAGATTTGACCAGAGCCAAGTGTTGTTACACGGATAAATTCATTAAGGCAAAGGTCCTTTGAAATAGTTGAATGAAACTGTCAAGAGTGAAAATCAGACTGTCTATCAGTGCTGCTGCAGCATTTTTCCCCATATGCCAAAGAGTGTTGGAGATGCTGGAGTTCAACTTAAGCAAATTTCCTACCATCATGCATACAGTTTTCATGCAAATGTTAGTAACTCCCAATACGTTTTGTGAACTCAGCATTTCTCCTGAATTTTAGCTTGGTACTGCCCTTTTCACCATGAAGACATTTCTTCCTGCCTGCCTTCCTTTTGCTAATCAGTTTTATCAACACAGCCTCAAGTGAAGAATAGCTTTCAAGATATGTAGACTACTAGACAGAAATTCTTGCTTAATGCAAATGGTAATAGTCAACAGAAGGCTATTAATAAGCTGTAGAAATCCAGCCATGGCCCAGAATCACAGCTGATATAAACTGAAATTGCAATGTCAATTTACACCAGAAGAGAGCCTGGCCTTGCGAGTTTATAAATCTCAATGCTCTTTAAAAAACACCACACTAAATCATTTTGCCTGAGAGATGAGAATATCAATTATATTGCTCTATATCCTTCACCATAACCATTGATTTGTGCTTCCCTATTTCATCGTAGGATTTTCAAACACAGTAGAAAATTTATAGCTCCATTCTATAGAGAAGAAAACAGAATCTTGTGAATTGCTGGTGGTCAGTCAGCTGCTGGAATCCAACTTCCCACATTTATCCCAACAGAGTACAAATGCCACTCTCACCATCCTGAAAAACTAACAACTTATAAGCCTAAGAGCTCAGTCAGTAGTGTTGAAGGTGCTCATTTTCACAACTAAACTGCTTTACAATGTCTCAGCAAGTCTGTAAAGAGACCCTGTATCTCCTGAAGAGTTTGGAAGATGCCAGCATGACATCTAATCTGGATTCCCTGCAACGAATAGCTACAAAAGAATAAAATGTGTTACGTTACCATACAATTCTGCAGGCACCACACTTAATCCTTTGCTCCTACCCAATGAACAGTTTCTTTTGAAACGTATGCAGTTTGGTGTTGGGCCAGAGCAAAAGCAGCTGGGTGACTCATGCTCATTGCGAGACCTTTCTCCTGCTCGACTGGGACACAAGTACCCCAAGTACTGTCAAGGTTGTTCTCCAAGAAGTCACTAAAGACCTCTTGCTTCATGGCAGATGTATGTTGGTTTCACCAAGATTAGCACATGTACACTTCAAGCTTAAGTCTGCTTGTGCCAGGGATTCATCTGATTTCAGGCATTACAAGAGTAACGTATTTGTGTTCCCTCATCCTGACCAGCCTTTGGCTGCTCGCTGGGGACAGGCCCTTCGTTATCCTGGGGCAGGCGGGAGCGAGGGGAGACAGGACACAGAGGTTTCCCTCCCAAAGGACCCCAGCAAAGGGATGGACTGGTTCTATAAAGGTTGCAGTAAAGCATCTGTGGCTGCATTTGATTAAAACTTATATTAATGCTTAGCTCTCACATAGTATTTGTCATTCTGAAACTTAGTGTTCAACATAATCAAACTGTGTTTAGAGCATAAGTGATTGGCTTAAGGTCATGCAGAGCTCAGGGAGAACAAGGATTAGACCTAGGAAAATAGCACTGAATATATTCTGCTTCCTCCTTATTTAAGTTTTTCCTTTTAATCCTGCCTTCTCTGAATTTGCAATCAGAAGTGCAGTCTTTTCTGTGCAACAATCCTCAATGTAATCGTGGCGATGAATGCCTTTCTGAATTTTTCTTTCTGATCCAAGAGGTACATCCGCTATGCAGACACCCCCAAGCCTAAGACAGACAATTCTCCCAAATCTCCAAGCATGTCAGGAGCAAGTTTAACTGGACAAGACTGGGGTAAGTATAGTTCCTTCCACACAGCAAAATGACTTGAAATAGTCAAAACAGAAAACTAATCCCATCCTACCATCAAGAAGAAACTATGAAAGGCTCATGTTCATCAACTTCACCAGCTTTTAATTAAGATGGCCTCAATTAAGGACAGGGAGTCCTCAACTGTTACTTTACAACAGTATGCACCTTTTCCCAAGGAAGCATGGGCAGCCAACATTCCCTTGTCTGCCAAGACTTCCTCTGCAAGGTGCTGCTGTTAGAAGCCACACTTCTCTTTGTGACGGGGACACCCCAAAGTGACCCTTTGCTCCCCAGGTTCTCAGCACAGCCAAAGCAGCACCTGACCACAGTGAGGGGCTAGAGTCATATCACTTAAGCACATTATTAGATAAAAACAATAGGACAACAAGAAATAACCCTTCCCCTGTGTTATCTGTTGTAGAGCTGCAACTCTTTTCTTTGCTTGACACCGAACTTGGGACAGAGCTAAAAGCACAAGCTGTATCCTGCTAAGATGAGCAATTAGTAGTGCTCAGCTCACTTCTTGACTCCATGTTAGATAGGATCACATTCCCTAGAAACTGAAGTACTCCTACTTTACATCAAAAGGCATTCTCAGCTATTGCAAGAGAGTTTATTCTTGTGACCCCAGTGTGTTGCCAGCTTACCCCAGCTGAGAAACCTGTCTGTTGCAGACGTTATTTACACAATATTTGTTCTTTGGTTTACAAGCACTGAGACAGTTCATGAGCAAATGAAAGTGAATCACTGCATTAGATAGTTTTGTTTTCCCCACACACTGCCTTCCCTATGAAAGGTTTACGGCAACATTAGCTTAAAATCTCTCTATTAAGATCACTCAATGCAGTGACTAGAGCACAGAATGTTGTGAAATACATAGAATAATACCTTGCACAAGGAAAAAGTACAACCTATAAAGACAATATAAGCAAGAATTGCTTTGCTCTTTAAGGTCTACAGAGGTATGTATCAAGATACAGAAAACCACCTTTGGTATGGAAACTCCCGGGCCCTCGGTAGCAAGTAGCATCTGGTATTCTTGCTATAGGTTTAAACTAGAATCAGAAACCAGAAAGAAAAACAAACAAAAAAGCAAAGATGAGTTTTCCTATTGATTCTCCTGATATCCTTCTAGTAGATGGTGTGACAGGAGCTTCTTGGCAGATACTACAGGCTCTTGCCACAGGATGGCTCATCACTGTTTTCGTAAACCCATTCATTCCTTAGATTTCAGCCCAAACTTTGGGGGCAGGAATGTCTCCACACAGGAAACTTCAGGAATTACTTCAGTGAGCTCAAACTGAGAGCCAGGTCATAGCTTAGGCACTGCTTATGTCCCAGCTAATGACTGCAGGGCATGTGCCAATAAACCTTTTGCAGAAGCAGCAAGATAACCTCCATGAATATCTCAAGGATAACGGTCAGTCAAGGACATACCTACTGCAGCTCTGAAAGAGACAGCAGCCAGCAGCAACAACAGAACCAAGTGGACAATAATAATAATTTCTCTCTTCTATATTCATGCCACAAAATTTACAAGCCAAGAGCTTTTCAGCTTAATCTGCAGAGAATCATTACTAGACATCAACTTTGACCAAAATAGAAAAAACGGAATGGCTTCTAAAGATGCAGGAAATTAATTGTACAACTAACCACACTATAGAAGGCATCAACAGTTTTCCTTTTAACTTCCTGCCCTCAGTTTCCCCAGACTTCAGTTAATTTTGTACCAAACATTTCAAAGCTCAACCCTTCTCCAAGAAAAGTTTGACGGAAACTAATGTGACAAATTCAAGCACGAAACAGAAAATGCCTTTCTCCCTATCACCCACACTTTGTGGTGAGAGAACCTCAAAACAGGTAGTGGGAACTTCTAGTTCATCTTGTTAGCATAGATTTGCCAAATTTGAACTCTTGAGCCACACTTTTTTCCCTAAATGGCCAGCAGCCACAGAAAAAGGGACATAGAAAACCTCAAAGGTCCCTAATGGTAACAGACCAAAAGGAATGGATCTGTAAGTTAGAGAGGAAGAATCTTTTATTCAGTGGCCTAGCCACAAGGAGCATTCCCTAGGAATCACCAATCAGGTTGACGTAGCTAGCTCATGGCACCAAAGGGTCTGGCTTTTCCTTCTCCGCTGCTCAGCAAGTGCCATTGGGTAGGAGGAAATGACCTTACGGAGCTCAGGGAGAAATGCTGAGCAATAGCTCTGTGCCTTCTGCCAGGCACTCCTGATCAAACTGCAGTCTGCCCATTTGCTTTCCTCCAACTGAGGAAGCTCTGTTTTCTTCTCTCTTTAGACTACAGCATAAAAACAAGCCAAGAAAACAGATATAAATGTCCACGACACGACAAGATTTTGCTGCAGAGCTGAGATGTGGGAAAGCAAGAGGGGAAGATGTACCAGTAACACTTAATAAAAGCCACAGCTGATAAACAGTGAGGAACAGGAAAAATCTGCGATTACTTCGCACAGCCTTGTTTACGCTAACAAAGGTTTGGTAATGAATTACTGCTAAGTGGCCTCCCTTCGTGGGAAATTATTCAAGCAAGCAGGTGTGGCTTAACATTTATCATCTTCTGGCTGCAAGGCACTCCAGGAGCTGCACTAACAGCACTGTAAAGGCAGCGGCTACCTGTACAGATGTTCACAGTGGGTGCTGAGCAGTGGCGACAGGCAGAGGCAAGAGACTGCTGGGTGTGTGGGAAGGGAAGGTTGCATCCGCTCAGGCATCCGCCCCTCTCAATGCAAGCACTAGCCACCTAAGATGCAGCATCCCAAACAACATAGCCCTTGAAATCTTGTTGGCCTTCATGAAGCTTATTTTATCACTCCGAGAAGCCCATTCCTAGATTGCTTGAAAAACATGAGGAGCGGGGGTGGAAAGCCCTAAGCTAGGAGACGGGGAATCCAAGTTCTTGGTACCACTGGCTTTGCACGTGACTTCTGGCAAGCTGCGTCAGGCCTGACTGGGTAGTTTTGCAATCACGCCTTTCCAGGGCTCTCGCACCACCACAGTTTCTCTGCTTTGCCTGTGCTGGCAGCTAAATCCCATTTTTGCTTGCAAAAGGCACTAATACTGCGCTTGTCATTTCAGTTCCTAGATGGATAAATGCTCTCACTGCCACTCTAAGCTGTCACAAGGATTTGTATCTGCCTTCATTACATCCCTTCCAGTCACAGCATAATTAAATCTGATGTTGCTTTAAGTTTCAGTGAGCAAAGGAAAATTCAAGAGATTAATCAGAATATTTTTCTAAAAGAGTTCTAAAAATATTCTAAATAGACCAGAAAACCAGATGAGTGACATTCTCGTTTATTACTGAGCCAAGCTCTGGATACAACTATCAATTGACTTGATAGATAACACAAATCTTCTGACTCTCTTGTTTCTTTCTAGAAGCTCATTCAGAGCCAGATCAAGATGCAATTCTTTCTATTATTGTCTTTCTCTCTCACTGGAGGTTATTTTTGGATGTGTGTTTTCAGCATTCTCTCAAGGGGTGTGCTGTTGTCATGATTTTGAATTAGGTTTTTCCTTTCTCATTGTCCCCATCCTATAATAATTTTTTTCTGGAGCACATGTGTGCTAAGATACCATTCAATTCTGTTCTTCCAGAAGCCTATGAGAATTTTGTCGTTGCTTTCAGGGCAGTCATGATGTAATTGCAGACATGTAATGGAAGTTTCCCATATGGTTCTCAAGGCTTTTTTTACACAAGCCTGGACCAACTTTCCATGATACATAACCTGATGTTTACAAAGCAGTTGTATCTATTTAAGCCTCTCAGCTGTTTGCTCCTGGCCAGTTCAGCGCTCTTAACTGATTACCTTTCTGCATCAAGTAAAACAGGTTCATCTATACCATCTTTAAGAGCAGCTTCACAAACTTCTTGGCAAGCTAATTTTCTGACTGTATCCTTGGCATGCTTTTGTCACAGTGGTATAAGTCCACTGACTGGGCAAAAAACTTAAGGCTGATTTACATCAGGAGCACGATAACAAAAGCAGGTGCTGGTCATCTGCAGCTGGGCCAACTGAGCTGTACAGAGAGGATGTAAAATATTCCCACCGGAGCAACCAGAGGGATCTGATCCAGGAAAATTGCAGTGCTTAGATTAGTGTCACTTTAGCTGCTACCAAGAATGTTTATTACAAATATATAATGCAATAAAATAAGGCACTTGCTTTTTCATGGTGCAAACGACCTTGCAAAAACATGAGGGGATGATGGAAGAGGGCAGTCAATCTCTGTGCCTCATTGTGAATTCCTGCTCCGATTCAAAAACATTAACTCCAGAGAAACACCAGATGCAATTTGCTGACCTTTGGGCAGCGCTTCTGCAGAGCCCAGGCTGCCAGAGCTGGTGCCACCTCAGCATCCTCTCCACACCTGCTCGTGCATTCCCGTTCCACGGAGGCGCCTGGGGTCTGACAAGCACCAGCAGTAGTCAGCTCACAACCAGAGAGGGATTCAAAGCTCCTGACATACCTGGCTGCTCATGGGGCTGGAACACAGCCCCCAGGAGAGGTAACTAATTCAGAAATTAAGAAATACACAAACCAGCATAAACTCAAGAGGAACCCAGCCTCCAATCAGTTGCCTGAATACACTATGAGCAAGGGGAATGCAGAATAGGCAATGTGTCTGCAAGATGGAAGTTACATGGGGAAAGAGGTAGGTAGCACTAGAAGGAGGAAAGGGTGTTAAAAACAGAGCATTATATGCAATGTCAAAACTGTTAGGAAAGCAAAGGAAACATGCTAGAAAGCAGCATAATCCATATCAGTCACTGGATGTTATTCCACTGGGGAAGACTGGAGGTGCCAAGGTTGAAAAGCCCGTCATTCATTATTCTTGATATAGTACTGCACAGACAAGAGCTTGCATGATGCATTAGTTGTATATTCTTCTATTGATCTCTCAGACTTAGTTTTCTAAACTTACCATCTATCACCCCCACCAGTCCCACTCAGATTCCCCTTGAGAGGAGTCTAGAGGGAAGCAACTGTGCTGTCTCTCAGGGCCAAGGTCTAAATGGTTTACAAGAGCCAAGGACATACGAGAACTCGGGTTGATCCACTACCTTTATGATGGATTAGCAGCATTTGCAGGTATTACTTTCTCCCTACTAGGGTGGCTTTTCTGAAGGGCAAAAGCAGCTTTGAGGAAGCTGTGCTCCCAATCCCACTTAGGTGAGACAAACCTATGAGAGGAAAAAATTCATCTCCGGCTCATGCATCATTTACTAACACTTTATTCCACCTCCATGGAAACAAACTCTGAAAAACTACCTCCTTCCAGAGTACAGATCTGAGCTCCCTTTCTAGCTTGGCTACAGCCTCGACATCAAGTTTTTAAGGACACATCATTTCGCAAACTGTAACCACCCTCTGTTCCTCTTCTCTGTTCAGCCCATACCCAGTCATTTACGAAGAAGTAGGTATGTCCGAGTGGAAGTACACAAGAATAAGACAACAGCTTGTGAAACAAATGCAAGCCTGCATGTACACTTGTCTGCTCTCCTCTGTATTATCCTTGTCAGCAAGTACTATTTACGGCCTCTGTTGGCCTGGCCGGAGAGGGCTAAGCAGGCAGAGGAAGACTCATGGTACAGGCAGCAATATAATTTAAAACTATGATTACGCTAGTACAAATTTGGAACTAGAGAATAATATTTTTGTGATTCTTAAAGTAATTTCTTACCTGACAGAAGTCGGGATAAGACTTCATATGGAAGACATAAATGTCCATCTTTTGGGAGCTTTTTACACTTTCACCAGAACAATTTAATACTAGCCTTTGCTAGAGAAAATATGGCAGCTCCCACAACTCAGTTTCCATTACCAGGTTCTCATCTAGTCTATGGAAAGAAGGCGGCTCTTTTAGAGCACCAGTGGCAAAATGAGGTGGTATGAATATTTTCTGAATAGTTATTTCTTTGTTGCCCCATCCCAAGCAAGAACAAGCCCCAAAGTCAGTAACCAGCCCAAACTCACGAAAAGCAGTGGCAGTTTTTGCCCAAGCAAGGGCTACAAAAGAAAACATCAAACGAACTGTTTCAAGATTCATCTCCCACATGTCCAGCCATCATTTTCTTTTGCTGTGCTCTGCAAAATATCTCACAAAAGCATTGATGGATCTGACAGTCTTGAATCCATCATCTTAATTCTTACAGAAACTCTGGAAGGATCTTTACAAAAATTCTCACAAAGCTTCTCCCCCGCCCCTTTCCTGTAAAAGATGCAGATGTTAAGAACACAAAGCATTATTAATTTCCTCTCTTTCTGACATTTCAGGTGTAAAAAAGGAAGCCAAGTATGAAGGAGACCTGTAGGTTAGGAACAATCTGTCTATGCTCAATAAAAGATGGAAAAAAAAGAGAAGTTAATTGTACATTATTAGATGATCTTCGGTTGCCCTGTCAATGCAAAGAGCAGCAGCATTAGGAGACAGGAAAGTTTAAAAAACCTGTAAATAGCTCCAAAGGATAAGTGCTCTCTGGGGGAAGGAGAATTGTTACTGCCTAGCAGGTTACACGCCAGGAAATCTCAAAGTTTAGCAGAAAGTTGAAGAAGGTTTTTCAGGAAAAGGTCTTTAGAACACAGACCCAGTTTGTGTAGTTGTTGTCTGATTTCTTTGTACATGAGTTAGTTAACTAACCTATAGTAAACCCTCCCATGTCAGCATGGCATGCACATGGCAAGAGTCCCAAACACACACTTTGGAGTTAAAGCAAGCTCCAAGCAAGAAAAGAAAGATGCTGACTGTGCCTTGTGTTGCATTGGCCCCAGAACATATCATGGGTTCAGGACAAAAGTGCATCCAGAACGCAGCCAGAAATAATCTTGTCTGCCATGATATAAACTCTAAGTTTAGGAAAAAAAAAAAAAGATCTGTTTACCTATTACTGAATAGCTCTACTATTAACCAATCGATGAGAGGTATCTCAGAGCAGCAGTGCTTACTAGCTTGACTATTATAGTTCAATATTTCAGGGCCTGTTAATGCAAAATAAATTCATGTATGGGAAATTGGATGCAATTAGAGTAATTTTAGCAATAGTTCTGAATGGAACTGACCTTTATTTTCACATGTAGGGGTCCAAAAGGAATATTATGTTTAGTATTATTTTATTTGCTGTGGAAGAAACCTTTTGTGTTTGCAAGGACCAGAACAACTCATCTACGCAAAGAAAAACACAGTGTGAACTAGGGTTTAGAAAATGGTCTAGGATTTTAAATTCCTAAATTCTAGTCTTACCTTTGTCATCAACTCAGTGTGACAGTAATTTCGCCTTTCTATGACTCACTTTACCCATCTTTAAAGCTTGGCTGACTCAACAATCCATTGTAGTTCCCAAATATCCCCTTTTTTCTATTTGACACTTCCCTTATTTGGTGTTGACACCTTTACAGCACTTACAGGCAATTATCAGTTTCCACTGAGAATCCACCTTGCCAAGTCAAAGCAGTCAGGTAGGAAATGAAATCATTCCAACGGGGAAGCTCCTTTATCAGGGTAAATATTAGGGGCCTTTTCCAAGCCCTCTTTCTACAGCTGATGCACAAAACAGGCCTTTGATAGTATCTGAAAGGCTTGCACTAATCTTAAAGAGCGCTACCATTTCAGGGGTGACTTTAACCACAGCCATAGGTGAATACTGTTGTCTCAGCAAGTCAGAACTGGATGGACATCAAAAACAAGTCTCATTGTATTTTCAAGCTAATATATCTTCTTCCTTTTTCCTCCCTCCTGTTTTGTGTACCCAGCAGTGCTTCCCAGTGATCTGTCTAACCTCCAGGTCTGCAGCTACCAGTGAAAACTCTTGGAATTCTAGCATCATGGGCTTAATAGACAAAGTGCTTATTTTTAAGACAGACTGATGGCTTTTCTCCTAGATAATGATGATTGATTCTCTTTTCCATCCTTTGTCAAGGCTCAGCACATGCCTAGAATTTTAACTAGTCCTTCTTCTGATACTTCCATGCATCCATCTGTTTCTCTGGGTCTCTCTCATTCTCCTGCTTTAAATAATGACGTTTGCTACACTTAGAACAATCTATTAATAAGTAACAATCTCAGAGATTACACAAGCCAATTAATAGTAAAGCGGCATCAGGAACTGAAGCAATAGATACCACTGAATGGGAGAAGTGCGGGAGGATGTTGAAGCTGCCAGTCCTTATACATATAGGATTAGCAGAACCCTCTACAATAGCTGGGGGCAAAATTGTGCAAATAGTGCCATAAACAGACTCATAGCAGTTAAGCTTGTTCATACTTCTTGCAAATTATGCTTGAGCAAACGCAAAGGAAGGAGTAAAACTGCGTTAATTCTAACACTCTCTAACACACAAAGTGAAGATGTTACTTGCAGCTACAGTTCAGGTACAAAGATGAAGTCCAGCTCAAAGCACTGGGAATACAATAGCATTGATGAGTTTTTCCCCTTTAACTTGTTGTCTGAATGTAGTACAACTGACCTGGTAAAAGACATCAAGGATCTCTTAAATCTGCTCTGCCCTTGGCCCTGTCAATCCCTGTGTTTCTGCTCCCGTTTGCACTGATACAACAAAACACAACTGGCATAGCAATACTCAAGATCCCACTTAAGGCTTATTCACCTTCTTCCCAGCCTGGTGACACATGAAGCAAACGATGAGCAACAAGAGTAGCAAAAGCTGAAGACAACATAGAGGATACATGCCGTCTCACTTGAGCTAGTTGGCTCAATGGACTTAAGAGTTACCTATTGCCAATGAAAAAGAGCAGGATCCTCCACGGGGTGACTGAGCCCGTCTGTGGTCTGTGCTTACCCCTTGGGCAAAACAGGGAGATGAAGCATCACCTGTAGACAGCTCCATCTGATCAAAGGAGGGCTCTGCAGGGCTATATCACTTTCTGTAAAGAGTTGGGGAGTACCATTCCCTACGCTGGTTGGGCATTTAGGAATCGTCTAAACCTTTGACTCAGCTACATTTTTGCTTCACTTAATGCTAAGCACATGCTTGAACATTTAGCTGAACGGTCTGCCAATATCTTAGTTTACTGTGTTTGCCATCAGTTTGTTCCTTTTATTTTTGGTCCTCATTCTTCTGTCTTCTCTTCCTTTCCCAATTTCTCAGTCTAACTGCTATGTTTTTTTTTCTCATTTTGCCTCTTCTCTGCCCTTCATAATGACTTAATCTGGCAGGCAGCGTGACAAGCGAATGAATCGAACACTGAGTTTTCCTGCACTCCAGATTTATTTGAAGATTTCTCTCAGATGCAGCTTTAAAGCCCCAGATTCAATTTCCCTTTGACATAACAACAGAATTAGTCTCATATTGTCATACATAAATTACTTGCAAGCCCAGTGCCAGGAGAGAAAGAAAGAGGAAAAGAAGAGAAGAATAGGATTCAAAGGAAGGTGTAACTGTGACAAGCAACAACAGAATAGCAATAGGCAACAATGGGTGACATCTATCATATCTGACAAACAAGGAGAAAGCCATCCCTATATCAAACCTAAGAATTATTTACCTCTTCTTCTCTCAGCACTTGAGCCATTAAACCTTATACTGAGGATTTCTGTGTCTTGCAAAGGACACACAAAGCCTAAATAACTCTGATTGAAAAATATTGTATCTGGCACTTAGTTTAACAGGGTAGTTTTTTTCTTCCTCGCAAGACACTATTCACAGAAACAACCCTACTGCCCCTAGCTGGGAGGAGGAGACTGCTGCTGCAAAAGTCATTAGAGATAAGAGCTGGACAATGTCCTTTCCCATCCCCCTGAGCTGGGTTAAAGACCTCAGCTGCTCCCAGACTTCTTTCTCTGGGGGGCTGTTGGCTTAGAGGCAGGACACCGAAGGCAACCGTTGCTCCTTAGCGCAAGCTCTGAGCCTTCTCCTCTCAAACTCTTGCACGGACTGCCTGTGGGTTTCACAGCACTGTAAAGGCTCAGCCTATGCCTTGTTGGTTCAGCTCCCACCTGCCCACCACCTAGCAGCTTGAGAAAGGAAGAGACGAGCAGAGCCAAGTTAGCCAACACTGGAAATGCCCGCAGCGCAGGCAGTGTCAAATGGCTGTGCGATATTTGTCTCTTCCTGCTTCACTCAATGCTGCCTTTGAAGTACTCTAATCTTCCCAAAAGTCCAAGACCCTTTTTGTAGGGTTTGGGGATTTCTGTGTGAGTTGTGGGTTTTTTTTGGGGGGTGGGGGTTGGGGGCAGTGATATTTTTTTTTTAAGAAAAAAACCCAGACCAATTCCTCCTACTTTCCTGAAGACACTGTCAGCTTGGCTTCATTACCACTTCTTGTATTCCAGAGCAGAAAAGGCTTAACCCTTTACATATTGCATTATAATTTCCCTTTCACTATAATATTAAGGAGCCCTTCTATCACTTTTCCCTTCCCTGACACCAAAAATGTGTCAAAGCAGTCTTAATATATACAAATAAACTGAAACTGTCATATTAGAGAGATCTACCTAGACAACCTGCAATGAATCAAATACAAGACATTATCCTTGCTCCTTTGTCCATATGAAAGAGACAGCACACCCCCCCCAGCACTACACCTGGGGAAAAGGCTGCCAGGCTATCACAATCTCATTGACAGGATGGGGAAGTCCCCACATTGTAATGGCCATTGCTCCACTTTACTTGCCCAACCTCAGAGATTCAACAGCTATTTGGCTGCTGAATTAGTGCTGAAGGGACACAGTCATGCTGTTCCCTCCATTACTTGCATTTTGTCTAGGGAGCAGGGCAAGGGAGGTGATTGACTGAAAGAGAAGCTGTCTAGTCCAGTATTCTGCCTCAGACTGAAGTTCCAGAAAGTTACTACCCACTGCATAAAAAAAATTCTTTGCTTTTATCTGCTTTAAACTGATCTGTTTTCAACGAGTGCCACACCAGTTCTAGTACTGCGGGAATTGATAAGTAACTGCTCACCTTATCTACTATCCTTATGATTTTGTAAATCTCTATCATAACTCCCCGCAGCTTTCTCGTTGTCTCTGTAGCACAAGGAAAACAATGCATTTAGAAAGGGTATGAGGAAAGGCAGCTGGAATAACTGATACAGGACTGAAATGGCACTTCATTATTGGTGTACAGGTAGAGAAAGTTAACAGAACGGAGATTTAGACTACTTTTGCTTTAGTTCAGTACTGGAATGAGGCATCCAATGGTGAAAAACATTTTGAAAATGAGTCTTTATATGCCTTTTTCCCAGTTATGATTGCAACTATGTTCCAACAATGTTCCAGCCTGTTCATTTCAAGAGGCTGGCAGAAAGATACAACCATTAAGACTATATAAGCTATGGAGAGGAAAGATAGATGGTTCAAATGCAGGCTAATTTGAGCTTTGAGGCTACAAATTTGAATGCAGCCCAGAGATTCCACTGTGCAACGGATGCTTGATAGCATTTGTTGCATGATTTTTTGGGGTTGGGGCTAGGCTCCAGTGGGCAAGCACACTCATCTGGAAACCTACCTCCACCACAGATAACATGAGGGGGTATGCCAAGGACTGGCAGGTGAGGTGTGGGGATTAAACACCCTCATCCTTTCCATAAGGATTCTCCTCGTTGCAGAACTGGTTTTATGGCTGGGAAAGAGCACACCAATAGCGTACCTAGCTCATGATAGTCAGGAGATAGCAGTCTCTCAGGCTACCAATAAAATTGACAGCATTCATGTAAAAAGAAAAGTAGCAAACCAGAAAAAACCTCCTGTCTACCCATCCTGTTCCTTCAATTCTTCTGTCTGCCTCCTGCACCAAGAGCAAACAGCTGGGTCTATAGCTGTAAGACGATAGTGAGACAGGCCCTGGGAGAGCTTCCTGGCCCCAGCTAGAACACCACAGCCGTTCAGGAGAGTTTCCTCACCCAAACGAACAGAAGGATTGATGCCGAAAGGCTCATTCATCAGCTCAGCCTTCCCATAGCTGAGGACAAGGCCCAGCAGTGCTCCACGGTGGAAAGTAGAGTCAGCCATTGACACAGCTCCTTGTCACACCAGAGCATAAAATACGAGCAGTTATGATCTCCATTTTGTAACACAAGGGAGGCAGGCAGACACCAACTGCCTGGAAGGTCTGGGTGTCTGGCAACTCTGTCAGAGCACATGCTGTCAGCTCAAAGGGGATTAAACCTGTCACTCAGACTGACCTGTTGAAAATATTACTTAGGATGGAGCAGAGCAGCTTCTGCATCACATCAGCCTGGCTGGCCAGACACCCTGGGAAACGACTGCCTAGCACTGATGGCACGGGAGGGCATCCAGAGCACATGTGGTAACACAGCCCTTCTTTCCATCCATTTGACCTGTCATTTGGAAGGCTGTGTCTATCCTATCATGTCAAGGAGGAACTGGCCACTCATTTTTAATAAGCATTATCCAAATTTTCAGGTACATGTATAAAATTATTGAAATAAAATGGGGAAGAAGGGAAGAAATGGAGAGAAAAAAATCTGCCAAACATGGGCATTCAGTATAAGAAGCAACAGTGTTTTAAGAAACAGTCAAACCCTCTGGAAAAACCTATGGAATTAGCTACAACTCTCTTGACTTCCTTAATATAAGTCCATATATTAGTGAATAAATACCTCACAACTGATTACAGTTCTGGTCTTTTCCTAGTATTCTTCATTCTTTATTTCATCTCTGGTTTTTGGGGTCAGAAACCAGGAGCTACACTTATCCATAACTTAATTGAGGGAATCATAAATCCTTAAGCCATTTGCTCTTACTACCACTAATACACCCATGTTGTTACAGGCTGACAACAGACTTGGGACATAGGCATCAGCCAGATTCTGAAGCTAACATGAACCTGAGAACTTGGAGAAAGTCAGGTCAGGTAAGAACTGGAGAGGCTCTCCTTGATAAAAGTATTTGCAAAAAAATCCAGGTAATATTTTTTTGTCAGTTGAAAGTCCAGCATAGTTTTGAGTCAATGTACTAAATACAGGAGCAAGCAGAAGATAAGCAATGGAGCAAACATACGAGGTTAAAATAACTCCTTGCTAGAAGGACTGCAAGCCAGACGACTCCTAAAGATTACACACAACACTTAAGGTATAGGCACAGGCACTCTTTTCAGGGTTGATACAACAAGCCCTTGCAACTTAACACAACGCTGACTGCAAAGCACTCAATGTTTGTGATGGAACACTATATTTCACCCTGGGTTTTTTTGTCTGCCTCACTGCTCTGATGTATGATCATACATCAGAGATGTATATCAGATAGCCTGCATCACCACTGATCATCATTTGAATGTCATTGTGCCAGGTGAAGGCATACTGAGTGGTAGAAGACTGAATTCTCCTTAATAGCAGTCATCTGAAACTCCAGATCATATATCATTCATCTACCAAACCGCTCCTAGCAATGAAATAATCTGACCTAAACAGAGGCAGCTTTGAATTTTCAAGGAACCTTGACAACCTTATATCCTTGATTAGGTGGCTTCTGTCCTTCTCTTTTGGTCTTTCCACAAGCAGCAAATTATCGGTTAGGAACTGAATATAGAAGGTGAAATATGGAAGATGTCAGCAAAAGGCACTTGAGTGAGCAATTCATAGCAAAGCTGTGAATACCTGTAGGCTGTGCCAGGTCAGAAAACAGTACTACGTAGTACACTCCAGCTGCCAGTCTACTTTGAAGCCCCCCAATTAACTTCACTTTCTGGGTGTGAGCAAATGACAGGGTGCTCACAAACCCCAGAAATCCCAATATGTGACCATCACTACTCAACAGGTGCTTCTAAGGGGGGGAGGACAGTGAAAAAGATCTGTTTTCCCCTGTTGATCTACCCTTTTGTTAGCTATGTAAATATTGGGGGCTGAATGACACCCCCCCACACCCCTCCAAAAAAAAAAAGGTAGAGGGAGTCCCTGAGTTTAAACACACCTGGGAGGGAGGAGGGGAAGTCAGACCACAGTCATCCACAGAGCAAGTAATATCAGCCTCAGGCATGCTGAACTTCAAACCAAAGCCAGGGTTTATGTGCCTGTTGACAGAGCAAATGGGTTTGTTGGTCTTTCTAACCCACCTCTGAGACAGTAAAGGTCTCTTTAATCTAGCAAAGGCATGACAAAAACTAGTGGCTTAAAGCTAAAGAAATCCAGGCTGAAAGTATGACATGCTTTATTTTTTCCAGCAGAAAATGTAATAAGCCACTGGAGCAGCTGGCCTAGGGGATGGAGTGGATTGTGTCCCTTCAATTCAGTCATTCTTCAGTCAAAACTGCCCATCTATCTTAAACACAAGAAATTAATAAAAAACAAACCCAAAACACTTACTCAAGGAAAAATTGCAAGCTAGATGGGGATTATCAATATATGTTTCCTGCCATGGCTATACAGAGGCTTGAGTACTTGACCCTAATCTTTTTGTTTTCAAAAACATGCAGAAAATTTATCTGATCTTTGGATCACCCATTGTTTTGGCTTAAGACCAACTTGGAAAAAATCAAGGTTAACAAATCTGAGCTATCAAATAAACAGCATTTACTATTAGACCCATAACATGCACAGCCCAGGGAAGTCCGAGGGATTAAGATTCATAACCTTCCTGGCTGAAGTCATGGCATATGCTTGGGCTGATTTCAGGTCTGACTTCCCCTACCTCCCAATTCAACACAGCTAGAGTGCACATGGGCTGCCCTTTTGGATATGGTGCCTGCAGCATTTTGATGATTTATTCCCTTGACACAAAGAAGAGACAGCTGCAGGTCTCCTCCGGGCCTCATCCAGTAAAAAGCTTTTACACCCCAAGCCTGTATCAACACACTGCAGGTGGTGGGGGCACCTCCCTGAGCAATCATGGCCCATCACATCATCCCTGGTGGCTTC
Organism: Phaethon lepturus; assembly: GCF_000687285.1. Classification (NCBI taxonomy): domain Eukaryota; kingdom Metazoa; phylum Chordata; class Aves; order Phaethontiformes; family Phaethontidae; genus Phaethon; species Phaethon lepturus. The sequence goes on from NW_010512835.1 coordinate 28,877, forward strand.
AGGGACAGGCACAGCCAGCTGACAAGGTGCTTTGGTACGGGAGTTGAGACATTTGCTCACAACTGCTTTGACACCCTGACAGGCAAAATCCAGTCCTCAGCATCTTCCTCTTTCAAAGGAAATGGAAGGACTTAGTTGTATACTCTGCCATGAAATATTAAACAAATCTTCCAAAAATAGTAATGAGGTAAGCTGACAAAGAAGAGAAGTAATTTCAATGTAAGCACACTTTTTTTTAACTCCTTCCAGAACAGCCCTGATACTAGGCAGTCCTTTCACCCAACATCCCTGGGCAAATCTTTCTTTTCAGTTTTGTCTGGAGCCAACAAGACTGTGCAGGGAGGGTCACACAGACTCTGTGCCCACTCAGTATAGCTCAAGCAGGCTGCAAGAGCAGCAAGACTGATTTAGGTTGGACATTAGGAAGCATTATACAATAGGAGAGATAAGCACTGGAAAAAACTGTCCAGAGTGGGAGTGAAAGCCATCAGAGAACTGTTTTCCATACAGTTTACACAATCAAGAGCAGTTCAACTAACACTACTCATCCCAGAGATCCTTGCAAATCCAAACACATGGGAAGCTGTCGGAAATTTAGAAGATGCTCTGAAGGGAAGAGGCTAGGCTGACTTTGAACTCACCCTTCCCTGAGTATCTGGCCCTGCATGAAAACCCCCCTCCCCTGTTTCTTTCACAGGAGGTGCCAAAGCCCCTCAACAGAATTGAAGGAACTTTCCACAGCAAGAGGTTGTGAGATCGCTCTCCCTCCTCCTCTCCCTTCCACAAATAGCGTCAGCCATTGACCTTTTCAAATATGGTGCTTGCCATAAAATATTACCTTATGGTTACCACCAGTACGAGCAGAGGAAGGGGCTGGGGAGAAGTCTCAAGCCTGCTAGCATGCCAGATAAAGGGCTCTCTGGTTGTTACAACTTACAAGGAAATTTTAGGACTATACCTCTGGCATTTAAAATTAATATACTTACTAAGAGAGAGATTGTTTTACAGCATAATGGCTTTTTAACAAGGTGAATGCCATGAACCCCCACCTCAGAAGAGAAAAAGAAAAAAGGAATACGGAGGGTCACCACACATGTATGCGTCTTGAAAAAGATAGTCAGTGACAAAGGAGCTTTAAGGACCAGTTGCACCCCTCAATGAGACTGGATTTTAACTTCTGTCACTTCTGTGCTAGTAACCCTCCAGCTGTGCATGGACATCCACAAAGAGCAGAGAAACAGGACAAGTTTAGCCCAAAGATGGAGTTCCGCCACATTATGATGACTGGCTGGTAATGGACTTCTCCAAGGCTGATAAACTGCAGCTTCACCTGTGCTTTCAGTCCTTCCCTTCCACACTTGCTTCCTTGGCTATTCAAAAGGTATCTCGGCACAAAATGGTACTTGCTTGTCTGAAAGGTTTCTGCCTAGAGCTCCAAAAAGTATTCCCTGGAGCTAGAGACAGAGGTGAGAAGCCTGCATTGATTTTAAGTCACTAAACTTCATTGCTGTGTTTAACCTGATGATTTCACCCCCCAATAGAATAAACCAATGAATCAAGAAATGAGAAAGACTAATTTTGCCACTGGCCGGATAGCTGCTGAGACATTCTTTGCAAAGCTACCAGATTAAATTCTGCTAACCCAGGCATAATAATCTACTCACGACATCACTGAAAAACTCCAGACTGTAACATCTTTCAGAAGTTGCAGAGGTGCCAACATTTTGAACGGCAGGCCACAGAAACAGTCTGCATTTTCAAGAAGTCTCATTCAGGGGGCTGGACTCTCTCCTTGCTTACACCAATTGAGAGTGGCATTAGTTCTGCTACAAGCAGGATGCTTTCAAACCAGGATGTAATTACCTACCTCATTATATAGAGAAGCTTTGACACCGAGTATTGTGCAACATTTACTTGGTAGAAGCAGTGCTGCAGAGTGGCTAGAACACTGTCCAGCGGGGCATGAAGACCTCTCTCTGGCAAACTCCTGACCTCCCAAACCCTGGAATCTTAGTTCCTAGATGCATTTGGCACTTTTAGCTGCTACAGTACAGTTTGTTGGGCTGTGACTATTTAACCAGTTATTGTCACACTATGACAGTAACTGCATTTGCAACATCACAAATCTTTGCCTCACCTGCAGTCCAGCCCAGCAAAGGACATTGATCATCAGCTAAATCGTTAATAAAAGTATTGAATAGCTGTGGACCAAAATAATCCATCCTAGGGGAACCTGCTTGAAACAGCCTTCTTCACTGAACAGCTGCATTGAGCTCTGTTGCTGAGCCACACTCATCCATCTATCATGTGTTCTATTAATTCCACCTCACAAAAGTTTTTCTTAATCAAAATGTCAGGTGATACTAAGTCAAATGCCTTAGAGAAAACTAAGGATATGCTACCACCACTGTTGTACATATTGGCCAGATCCATACACCTGTCAAAAAAACAACAGGTTGGTTTGATGAGACCTACCTCAGAGGACACTGCTGACTCATATTAATTTTATTTTTATCCTCTGATTTGTTCTTGCTGAAACACCAGATCAGCCATTCCTCTATATAGCACAGGTCTGACCTCAGACTGCTGCTTCTCTCACCTTCTGTCTTGCCTCTTTTTACCCTTATTTAAATCTTGCAAATCTCAGAAGGATTTAGCAGAACATTTCAGAGCAAGGACTATGAAGGGTTTTCACACCTTCAGCTAGGCTGGAAGCTGTATAACCACATAGACACGTGCCATGCTCAACCATACATACCTCATCTTTCAAAAGGCCTTATTAGCTAACACAGCTATATGGCTTCTAGACACCAGAGCTGGCTTGCATCCAGCCAGCTCAGAACAAGGGCAGAATGAGCTCACGTCTGTATCCATCCACGTAGATGTTACCGTAAAGGGGGAAGAACTTGAAACAACACCTTGGTTTCTAAGTAGGTTTCAACGCCTCCATTTTGCACAGCTCTGGGAGCAGAGTTGAGTCATACTCAACATATTCATAACATACAATATTCAGCAATACAGCTGAATATCAGGTATGTCTTCAGATGGACAGGAAAGTCTTCCTTTTTCGATCATTTAGATACTGACACACAAAACCATGTACAAAAATGTCAGCATTGAGATAGTATAAAGCTGGTGACACAAGCTATCTTTCGAGTATGAGAACCAAACCGTTTAGATTCTTTTCGTCCCTGCATTTCATACCCAGAACATTTGTGGAAGCAGCCAATTCTAACCTCGGTTGAGCTGTGTAATAGGGGAGGAGTAAGGGGCCTTTATATCCCAGACTTCTGAAGTCTTCTACATTGCCATTGCTCCTCCCTAAAAATCGAAGGCACTCTCCTAAACCCCACAGAAAAGCACCCACCCGGACAAAAATGTTGAGACTTTCCAGGCTGTACCGTGGCAGGAGATAGCTTCCCTTGTGTGAGTGTGATCCAGCAGAGGGGGAAAACAAGCGGTTAATTTTCAGCGTAACCCTGTGGAAGAAAGCAGGACTATGGTGCTGCTGCCAGCGCTTCGGTACCGAGAGGTCAATGGTTCTCCATTTCCTGTCCTGCTCTGTCAGAGCAATGTCTCCCACAGCCTAAATGCTGCTGAGGCACGCAAGACTGGCAGTGCTGCCCTGGCCCAGAGCAGTAAAGCCGTGTACCTCTTGGCTTCACAGGCAGCAGGTACTCCAAAAGTCTTTGCGAGAAGAGGGAATAAATAAGCTCTGAGTGACGCAGTTTTTAACAACAAAATCATTCTATGGACAGAGTGTGTAATGAGTTCCAGTCAGAGCAAGTTATAGAAGAATAATTTCCTAGTAGCTGGAGCTAGCAACCACTTCATAGATACTTTTTATTCCTAGGTTGTAAATTGATTTTATACATCATTTATCAATGGAGGCCTGGCTGTATAATAGGTATATATTAATATTTATGCCTCCCCACCCTCATGCTCAGCAAACAAATGGTACAATAGGACATGGTTGGTATTACAAGTCACTGGGATACCTCCCCCTGCTCCTAGGTAAGGGTGATGAAGGTCTGCAAGTGACAGATAAACCCAGAGAAATTTTATTATGTGATGCATAAATAATAACTCCTGTGTTACTGAAGAGGATTCAAGAAGTGCCGAGGGCCTAAGTTTTGTGCCACATTTCCATATATTGCCTTTATAAGCCAAAGGTACCAGCATCCAGAGGGGGACCCCCCCACCCCGTGTCCACGAAGCTGCAGGTCCGCAGCACAGACCACAGCATTTCTCCAGGACCGTGTTGTCTTGAGGCACTGGGAGGATGTGCTTGGCCTGCATGGGCTGTTGCATTGTAATGATTCCTCCAGATCACGTTAAACAAAAGGAGCTGAATGCAGACAGTGGGGAAGGTATATCCCCAATCTGGGCAACGGGCATGGCTTCTGCTGTGGACAAAATTTGGCTATTCTGCAGGTGTGGAAGGATAGGTAGCAAACTGCCCTTGCATCTCCTCAAAACACCGACCTGTACCTTCTGTTAGTACTCACCCATCCGTACCTTCCAGTTTCAGTGGTTATCAGTGGTTTGCCTGCTGGAAAGCAGCTTTCTGAATGTTTTCTAAAACATTTCATGCCTCTATTTTCATCAAAACTGTAAGTAAAAGATCTGACAAGTTGCTTCATTCATGCTTGGGCTATCAGCTGTATTACAGCATCCACAAATAGGATTTCTGCAGAAAGATCTCATGCTAAACCTCACTGCTCCAGGGATGAAACATTAATATTCAGCAGAGAAACTAGGAAAATACATTTACTCCCTACTCACAGCTAGAGGTGTTCTTCAGGCAGCTACTTAATCTGTGGACACTTCTATTTTACTTCCAGAAAGGAAATGAATACTCAGAGCTTGCACGCAGGTTCTGCTTTGAAAAGCCAGGCCTAATTCATGGTTGTGTAAGCCGGAACCACGTGTGCAGGCTGCTAACAAAACCTGTGCTCATCCTTTGGCATGATGAACCCCTCCAGAGCCAGAGTCACACTCCACAGCTTCCAACTGCAATAATTATCTCCCCGTTATTGACGTTGATTAGATGAGATATACTCTCCGGTATATTAAATGCCATAATTGTTTATAGATATAGGTACAGTCAGGAAGTATCACCACCTCAGCCAACAATAGCAAAGCAGCAGCAGCTAAAATACGTACCTCTGTTTTCCTTCTCACAAACTCAAAGCTTCACAGTTAATAAAAATATCTTGTCAACATTTTGCAGCCTCATTTAGCCATGTACCTGGACGTGCCTTTCCAGCTCCCCAGTGGCAGTTTGCCTTGGGAAGGTGAAGCAACGGAGGAGTGAGGTGACTTGACAAAAACTGTACAACAGAACATGCCTATTGAGTCCTTCTTGCCTCTGCTACAACCAGAAATCCAGGACCCTTTTTCAAGGGCATGTAGGAGATCAGAAGCTGTGCCTTGCAGGCCAAAACAGAGCCAAAAGTTGTAATTACATCACTATAGCTTAATACATTACTGTGTGTCAGTCAAGCGTGTGCTTAGCTTGCAGCAAATGCAGCCAATGAGGCTTAACATCACACGCATTCCTTAAAAGATTAGCCATCGATTTAGCTGCCTTTATGACTGGTGATTGTGAAAGTTGTCGGCTCAATATGGGGTGGAGTGATGACTGGAGACTGACGGACAGCAACAGTTAACCAGGCAAGTAAACCACCTCAGTTTGACAGCATACGGTAACTTCATTGCCTGTTACCAATAAAGGAGAGCACGAGAGAAAATTCAATTGAGAAGACAGAGCATAACATAGATAATGTGATGTGCTCAGGCTCCAGGTAATGAGGGTCTGACAAATGCTTTGGAGAATGGGAGCACTAAGCACTGCAAGCAGGAGGCAGAAACAAACCCATTGAATAGTTCTGCTTAAGGGTCCTGCGGATCCTGAGGCTCTGCCTATTTAGGAGGACAGACTGGAAGCATCTCTTCCTCTCTTTTTCCCTGTTCTCTCCCTCTGCTATTTCTCCAAGTTTTGGTGAAAATTTCCCAATTCCTATGAATCAGAAGGCCTTTGCTCAATCTCTTACCTTCTCATCTTAATATCCCGTCTCCTGACGGATGCTAACATAGCAATAGCTAAGTGAGTGGAACCTGTTTATCGCTTGTTTACAATGAGATAGATTTGAAGTTATTGACTAATTAGAGGACAGATAAATTCAACAGCATTTGCCTGGAATCATCAGTAGTATCAAAACAGCAAAAGGCCAGATATGACAGGTGGAACCTACTCAGAATTATAGAGCTTCAAAGTTTTTTCATTTTGATGGTCCCCCTCTAAAGATTTCAGAGGTGCACAACTAAATAACCACTCAGAACTGGAAGCCTCCTTAGCTGATTACAAAAGTTGATGGTGGAAAGAGAGACCTGTCCTGCAGTGCAACAAGCTACGATTTCCAGGCCATAGGCTATTCCACACACTCCTGTTGCCACCTCCCAAAGGAAACCAACTGTTAGAGGCACGAGCTCAGAATCCCTTACTTCCCACACAATTTCTGCAGAGCAATATATTAACAAAAATAATCCAGTGATGAAGACCACAGGTGAATTAAAAGGTACTTGGTGATCCTGCCTATTCCTTCTCCACCTAGCACTCAGTAGAAACACTGCTTTTTCAGGTTACGGTATTAACAGAAAGAACAGAAGAGCTAGCATAATTTAACCTATCAAGGTAATAGTTAAACATACAAACACATCACTGCGAAGAGGATTACAGAGGAAAAGCACAGGAAAAGGCAATGTAAAGTCAGATAATCATGAACATCTACATTCTTCCTTGTATATTCAGCTTGCTAAGGAGTATTTGAGGGGAAAAAAGTGTCTTCAGTCTAAAAAACTTGCTTTGTCAGGCAAGAACGACTTCCTGCCTCCCCTCACCTTCCCCACAGTGGCTTCCAAGGTCAATCCACAGAGTTATTCAGCATGAGTGCCTCTGAACTTATTTGGCTTGACATGTCAATTTTGCCTTACCAGGCCACAGACCAATGTCTTGAGGAGCCGCAGCCCACAGCAGCATTGGGAGACTAACCAGAAAAGGAGAGTTGGAGTCACAGCTACGCCCTGAGCAACACTGGCCTGACAAATGTCATTGCAATGTAACTAGAATGCTGCAAAGCCAGAAAGGGGGCTAAACCGCCACAGCCCTGTCCCTCCCAGGAGGGCACAGTTTATTTCAAAAGATGCATTTAACCATTCCATTTAAAGAAAAGCTACAGTGTGGGCAGAGGAAGCTGGACTTGAAAACTGATCCTTTTCTAGCATACCCTTCAGCAACAAGGATGACATGTGAGCCAAAATCCAGTTTGTTTTCAAATACAAGGAGAGATTTGATGGGTGGGTTTTGCACCTGCACCAGTACAGTAGGATACCCCGTGACTGATGTCTCACCAGGTCAGTGTGTGCATTTCACTCATGCTTTCTGAGAAAGTGGGAGGTGGAGATACTAGAGAGAAAGCAGGAGGTATAGGCTTAGTTACCAGCTCTACAATAAAGTCCTGCAAGATCCCAGGTAAGTCCCCTTTACCCATGTGCTACTGCCATGAGAAAAGTCAGCCTCGCTCTTGCCTGTGCTGCCCCTTGGTCACAAGGTATTTGGATACGCTACTAGCGTGATGGAGAGCTGGTGTCCGTGGAGCCTGGGGCACTGGTGGAACATAAGTAACCATAGTGACCAAGGCTGGAGCATACATAAAGGAAGGAGTAACCAAAAGGCTCCATGGCTGGCTCTGGCCGCCCCCAGCTGTCTCGCTCAGAGCCAGGCTCAAAACCGCATCTCAGTGACTAGTATCAGGGCCAGCTACTAAACAGCGCATGACCAACAAGCAGCAGCAGCAGCCGTCTCTCTCCTGCACAGGTCCCCATCCCTCCTGCTTTGGTTTACGGCAGCGCAAACAGAAAGGGGCAGGGGAGGTACAAACGTCACAGCCCCCTCTCCATCCTCGCCCTTCCTTATTGTTCCCTCCCCATAACCCCAAGCAACACATCTCAGTTCTAGGACCAAATCCATCCCTCGATACCTCTGGCTGAACACATAGCCTCATGTCATTGAAATAACTCTGCAACACAGGGCCCAGCTTGGCACAAAACCACTGGTGATTGAGATCTAATTACCCAGCCCCCACCATCCCTTTTTAATCCTTCAATTCCCACTAAACCATATATCATAAACCACAGCTTCAGCCTGCAGGCTCTGCGGTTCCTTGGCAGCACTGAAGTCCCTTCTACTGTGAATTGACTCTTGTTTGGAGGCTGTCATTGAATCGTTCAGTTAATATCGTAATGACAAAGAAATGTACTGGTACATAAGTATATAATAGCACTGAATACCCTAGCGAAAAGAGTACAGATGGGTGGCAGATCCCTACACAGCCTTTTAGCTGCTAACAACCTTCTAATGCCTTGGTTTCTCTTTCTGCCACCACTTTTCTGTTCTCACACTGGTGCTTGGAAGGATGCACAAAGCTAAACAGGTCCTGATAACTCCCAGCTTGCAGGGCAGGGAGTCATTCCTCCTCTTGCCCTGCCTGTCTCTTATGATATGCTTGTACACTGAAACAATTTTGCTCCTTGATTGGAAGCATACCCTTGCCTTGAAAAATCAATGCATCTTCCTACCAATGCATTTGCCATCTGTCACTCTGTCCTCTGAAGGTGTTGGTCATAACTAGAAGTGCCACCTGCCTCCTGTTGGCCTCCTGTTGCTTGGGCACAAGAAGGGTGTGAAAAGGAGAGGAGATCCCAGCACCCTTCTGCACAGATTAGATTCAAGGCCTTATGAGGGAGACCACCACCACTAGAAAAGTAACAGACTCTTTCCTCCTGTGGCACAGCACCTATGTTGCAGGCCTCAGCTTAGTTCTCTAATTACTGACAGAAATAATACAATAAATCATGTATAATGCTCCCTGTCGCTAATTTGCTAGTTTTAACCACCAAGACCCTTTGCAAAGTCCAGAGAACAGTGAAGCGGCTCCAGCTGTTCACCTGGCATCAGCTTCATACACCTGTGCTGTCTATTGTTATACAGACATACCTCGTACAAAGTACTAAAAAAATCCCAGTGTTCCCTGCCCCACAACACTGAAAATCTAAGCAGGAGTTTTATCTACCACTCAATATAAAAGCACTTTTCTCCACCAGTGACTGCAGAGACAGCATGGCTTTTTAGGGTACTCCATTTCCCTTACGACATGGTGAGGTGTTCTGCGTGTTAGCCCTTATTGTCTCTGCTCCGCAACCTATTTCCAGGTTAAAAAGTGATTGGTATTAAAACCACTCATTTCTACATTTGCTGGCCTTTGTTACCACCTCCATAAGCTGAGGTGGGTGGATACGGAACCTAAATTAATAATTTTTTTTTTTGCTTAACAATTGCTGTTAACAAATATTTGTTAAATAACATAATTAATAAAATTAAATATTAAAACCAGTATTTAATTGTTTAAATAAAAACACAGCCTCCATAGCAGAAATTGGTCTGCAGAGCAGCGTATTACAGAATCTTAAATAACCTTTAAGCTCCTGATTAAAGAGCCACCTCTTCCACCACAGGAAGAGAACCGTTTATGGGATGGGACCTGGCAATTAGCTAGCAGCAAAGTGACACTGATTTAGAGCCATGTCTCCTTTTGATGCTATGCTGAATGTCATCCAGGAACCTTTAGGAAAGCACTAAAGCTCTCAGCATGTGTCTGCGTGGTTGGGGAGAAAGACGTTTGCTACTGCTTGATTGCAGGGCAGAACCTCTATGTCTGCAAGCTACAGGAGGAATCCCCGATAGCCTTATTCAACAAGCCCTCCAGAAAGAAATGAGGTTGAACTTTGTATTCATTGATTATGGTTTCTCCAGACCTTCAGTAACACCAAATGCTCACTTTTCACCCAATCCCTTTATCGCTGTCTTTTTTTTTTCTTGAACTGAGCTGCCAGAAATCATTTTTCTCTGCTTATAAACACATTTCCATTTAGGAAGAGAAAGTAACCTTTGCTGCAGAATTGCTTCACTCTTAACCACGAGAGATTCTATTCTTCTGTTTCCACAGATAAGAATTTCCCAAGGGATGTGGAAGCTGCAGTCAGGGAAAGGGGGTTTAGTGTACACTGCAGATTTCTCCTCCTTCCCAAAACACATCCTGGTTTGTCACCCCAGTGCTAATAAGCCTCAGAAACATGCAGTCTGAGTGACTGTTTATTGAAAAATTGTTACTGAGAAACAGTTGATGCTGGGAATGCATATAGGGACATGCAGTCATCTTTTTAAATACTGTATGTGAAGCAGTATTTCTTTTGTAGATGGGGAGCTGCAGCACAGAAGGATTAAGAAACTCTTCTATGATGAAACTGGGGAAGTTGTATCAAAGCTCTTTCTATTCTCTAGTGCATGTTTCTGATGGCCTGATTGGTTATCAAGACAGTACTTTTTGGATCTTGAAGTATTTATTTGCACCCTCTGTTGCAGGGAAATCTCAAAGGCACTTTGTCTGCATCCCATTTTCAATGGAGAACAATATAGCATGGACCAATTTTAGTCACTCAAAAGAGGTTCTGTTCTATTGGATGGAAGATTAGGGTTGCCATGTGTATCTTCCCTACAGCAGCCAAACTGTGGGAATAGAAGACTATGCCTGCCCCTATTCCAAGCTACTGCCATGTATTCAAATCTAAAGCTTTAGATCCTTGATTCTTTGTCTTCTCTTGAGAGACAGTGATAAAATGCATTCATTACCTCTACTTCAGGAGATGGAAAGTGGTTGTTTATTAGATGTCAAGAAATACCAAACCCTTTTAACTTGTACTCTAAAAACAGGGAAAAAGGTAAAAAGGTAATTTTCCAGGAAGCTCCTGTCACTATTTCAAAAGAGAGAGTAAAAGCAGTCTTTTTTTACTATCTGCTTTATTTATGATTACTTCATAACAACACAGGCAAGTACATTAGTCGCTCAGCTACTTCCCTGCTGCTGCCTTTGTAAAGACAAAGGAGAAATCAAATGTATGCCTGTTTGTTAAAAGATGAATTCAATAGTGAAGCAACAGTGGTTTTCTTGGTTTGACTTGGGAAAAATGGAGCTGTAGTGCAGAGAGTTAATGGAGATTTACATGATCCTGGACCTTGCAGGAGAGAGGCCAACTAAGGAGGGAAAAGAGTAAGCGAGAAGTGAGTTTTGCAGGATTTCCTACCTCTTTCTGGGCTATTGCTCATTTTAAAACTGTCACAGGAGAACATTCTGCCAATATGGGAAGCAAAGGCGAGTCTACAGCGCTGTCACCCAAAGAGCTTAAGCATTAGCCAACACAGCCTGCGCCTTTGTTTAGGCCTAAATTCTCTAGAGCCAAGCAGGTGGAGAAGCAGCATGGGTACAGACAGAAGAGTTGTTCCCAAATGTGACTGACACTCTCATTTCACAGCACAGCAGAGGATCAAAGGTCAAGACCAGCCAAGTACCAGAAACAGGGAGAAGAAAAGAAGGGAGCTTTGGATTTGGGTCTAGCGCATTATGGTAGGCTTGCTTGAGGATACTTCGGCATTACGTTAGGGGGTCAGCTCCCAATCTGGAACAAAGACAGCCGAAAAATTGCAGTCCTTCCTACAGAAGATCAGCTGTGGTGCTGAGAAACTTGGAAGGGTTTTGGGGATCTAAGGGAGCAGGTTTGGACTTACTATCCCAGTCTCTGATATTTGCTCTAATTGAAACTAGTACTTAGCTTCAATGTGAGCAACTACTGGAGGACAAGACTCAAAAGAGGGCAACATCAACCCTGTCTGTATCACAGTCCTCTTTGTACCATTTTCTCTTTTTTTTCATATTTAAAGCCAAACAAAAATAACTTAGATGTTACACAATCTGTCTAGTCAGTGCCAGAAGAGCATCCTACCTCACCCTGCAGGTACATTTGTCCAGGTAAGTGTCTAATATTGTATGGAAGAGGAATATGGAAGGTCAAGGTAATATTCCCTCCTGACCTCCTCAATAAGTCTGAGCCATAGCATTTAGCATGGAGACTACATCCACTTAAATAGAGGGATTTTTTTGGTGTTTGATATAGATTTTTAGATCACTCTGTATACCCTCAAAGATACAGCACAAAGCTTTCTTGCTACCAGGCACAGACAGTTCTTAATTAAGTGGCTTAACTGTGTAGTTATTTATACTGCACACAATGATCTCTCGATCCAGTTCTGTATCACTAGGGTACTGTTGGCTTTCAATAGCAGGTACTTAAAGAGATTGGAGGTCTCCTATACACAGCTGTTTAAGGTGAAGGAACAATACATCCCCCATGAACATTACAGCAGCTGAGAGAAGTGATGTGGCTATTAAAATCTGTTTCTAATAACTCAGAATGGACTCAGAGTTATCCCAAATACCCTGTTATGAGGCAGAATGTTAATATGTTATTAACCTATCATGGAGCAAGCAAAGTGGGGTGTTACAGTTATGAAAAGAGTTGGGAGCAAAGCAGCATGTGCGAGGAAAGGATGGAGATGAGCATCAGGATCTCTGACACTTGCGCAAGATCCTGTGCAGAAGGTAAGAGCTAAGGTTTATATTACCACCTGCTTGCTTTTTCCCTTCAGCAATTTTTGCAAGCATTCTCCAAAGAACTTGTAGCTGTCCTGTACCTTTCTGGTCCCTGCACCTACCTCAGAAGAAAACGCAGGTTTGTGTAGCAGGTATCGTACGCTGAGAGAGGAGAGCAACAGGTTGCTGCTGTGCGGGTCACCTGGTTAATATATCACTTCCCACCACAATCTGCTTGACACTTGTTTACTCAAGCACACTAAGAGCCAAGCTGTTTGTTCCCTTGTGCACGTTCCATCTGGCCTGACATAGCTTCAGACGTGCAGTTTGGGAAAAGGAGAGAAACACACTCTAGCAGATTGTGGGAAGGCATAGGGCATGGTGATCTTCCTTTGACTAGAGGGGTGGATGCAGGGGAAGCTGGAGGAGAGGGAAGGGAATAGCACAGAGGTGTATATTTGCATAGCAGTCTCTTCACAGAGCAAAAAACCGCCACGCCTATCCGATGTATTTATGGTATCAATACTCCAGTGCAGTTAACTAGGAAGGTTAAGGGGCTTTGGGCTGACTCCAGAACAAATTTAAACTATTGCGTTATTCATTAAGTAACTAACCTGACTTTCCCATAAGAAACAGCTATTCTGCTGACTCAGGCGGATTTGGAACACCTAAGAGCAGGATATTATTTGTACCCTCCAGGACAAAGACATGGTCTTTTCGTTTGTGTTCATACAGAGTCCAGCACAGCTAAGAACTGGGAAGGAATGAAACTTTGGGTACCCATCTTCTCTAAGGTAAGGCAGGACTAGACAGTCTCTGCTGCTTATTTTGTCCTGAATAAGATTCCTTTCAGTTTTGGCTTTGTATTGTTCTCACATTGCTACCTCTCATTATGGTGTCCGAGTGCAGTGCCTGGCAACGTGGCATCCTGACCTCTGGTAGGGACTGTCAGTGCTGCTAGAATACAGATGCACAGAAAGCGTCCCCATCCGCTGTGCCATCACACCCACAATGTGATGGCTGCCACAGCAGGAGCTTTTTCAGAGACATGATGCATTGAAGAAAGGTTGCACAGGGAAGGAGGCAATGTTACCTCCCAGATATTGCACCATCTCTCTGGTTCATGACAATTGTATATCGCGGCATTCAATGCTTGAGCCCATAGTGGCTGTTACAGATGAAAGAATATACAGCTATCCAGCTGAGAAATGTTGTCAGTACGGGAAAGCTGTGAACAGGAGCAAGGCAACAAGGCAGCAGCCCTTCATGAGTAGGAGTGCCTAGAAGTTTCTACAAATGTTAAAACACTTCTGTGCTAGGCACTGTACATATCTAGACAGAAACAGCCCCCGCATGTGCAGCCCTGCTGCCCAAAGGTAGGAGGAGACAAGTACAGAGCAGGTGAAAGGACTTATTTTAGGGAAATGAGTTTAAGAGCAATGAGGCACTGTTCCCTGCCTTAAACACAGCCCAGCAGCCCATACCAACACTTACCAACACGTGGTAGCATGCTACATGGATGCACAAGCGTCACACCACGCAGCAGCAGATTCTCTGCCGAGTGTCCACCACAGGTCTTCCCTGAGGCATCCTGCCAGATGATAATGCTGCCAAAACACCTAAGGTCAATCCACTTGGGCTCCCCAAGAGCCGCCCCTCAGAGGCCGAGTCAGAACTCCCAGCCAAGCAACATGCTCCAGACACGCAACTAGTAGCGGCACAGATAGCACGCTTAGTCCTGGTCCCATCCTCCTGCCAGCACACAGGTGTCCCTGTGCTGCACACTGTCCTGGCCCTCATTTGATAGAGCACGGGCTGCCCTCTGAGGCAGGGAAGACAAGTCCCAGACAGGGGAAGAGAGACCAGCCACCAAGCCTGAAAGCACCAAATATGCTGCCTTGGTCAGAAAAGTTCTAATAGAGGGTTTAGGGAGAATAGAGGAAGAAAAAAAAATGCCCCACAAAGCACTGCAGCCCCATCTGTCTCTGACATGAGCAGGTACATTGGCCACTAAGGAGTTTGCTGTTAGAGGTTTTTCCTCTGCTGATTGATAGCATTTCCAGAGTGTTATTAACTGCGCTGGACTTTAACACTTTGAGGTGATCTATGGAGCAATAGCAGCTTTAAAGTATTTGGCAGTCCAGCCATGGATTATAGAAAAGAGTAAAAATTGAAGCAGTTCCCTTCAGAGCATTGCCATCTGTCAAGGTGTGTGTGTAAGCATGTGCATGTACTACAAGGGAGCAGCTGAGGAAGGGCAGCTGGCTGGTGCAATGCATCACTTCTCTTAAAAATGAAGACACTTCAATTTGTTTCCAGAAGTCCCAGCTGCTCACAGGAGGGAGAAATTGGGTGACCACACTCAGAAAACCAAAAGAGGAGGGAAGAGAGATGCGTGATGGAAGGAGCAGCAGACATTTCCAGAATAGAAATGTCAAAGGAGGTACCTGCTCACGATACGCTGTCTTGGAGACTAAGGGCAGATGAAAACCTTGGTTTGAAGGCAGGCAGTCGCCATTTCCCACTGCATATGAAAGCCACATTGCAGCATATGGCTAATTCTCTCCTTTTTGGAAGTTAAGTGGCTGTGGAGCTTGAACCATCTTATCCAGTATTTCCAAAGGCAAGGGAAGACACAGGGTGGCTTCCATTCCCAGTTACTAGGCACTTCATTTGCAGGAACCTGGTAACATGGAGGTCACGATAAGTGGCTAGAGAAGACACCTGTAGAATGATGTTGAAATATTTCCCAAGCAGCACCTGAGCTGCTGCTTAGCTTTGTTCCAAAAGCATACAGAGTTGTGACCTGTAATCACAAGAGTAATCTTGAAGATGAACGAATCTTAAGTAGCTCTCACTTATGAATTGTGATCTACATCACATTTTCAAGATTATCTTTTGCTGCACCCTAAATTTACCATAGCTTAAAGGAACAGAGTCAGCCTCACACCTACTTGCTATTGGTACTACTTGAGTAGTTGCAAAGGCCTGGATCCACACAGCAAAGTCCCTCCCTCT
>NW_010512835.1:44470-48670 GCF_000687285.1 Phaethon lepturus
GCACTAATGTATAAATTATTTCAGTCAACCTGAAACTGACTTCCATAATATTTGTCAAATATTCATCCACTAAAACACTGCCTTGTTCCAGTTTCAGGGGCCTAATTAAATCATGGCATGAATCGGAAAAAGCCATTCATCTATTAAGACTGAGCTGACTTCTCAACTCATTTATTCACTGATAACCGTCATATGAAAGGACTCAACAACCCTGAGGGAAAAGATGCTGAACATCTCATGGATCCCAAGCTTTTTCCTGACTTCAAACAGCTCTTGGTTTTGTTGTATGATCACATTCACAGATCAGAAGTTACTTGACCAGTTACAAAAATCCCCCTCCCTCATCCACCTGTCTCAAGGAGCCAAAGCAGTAAGAAATCACAAGCATGGGTTCAATCATTAGAAGAGATGTGGACAAGCCACAGTGATGCAATGAGAGCCCAGATCGATGTTATGAAAGGCGACAGCTATTGCTGTTGGACAGCATTTGAAAATGTGAGTAATCATCAAGGTGTCATTTGTATCCTTTGATCAAAGCAGGAAAGTAACGGACAGCAAAACTTCAGCTTCTGCAGGGGAAATACGCAGAGGTGCTGAAGAACCCACAGCACAGACTGTTAGACATCCAAAGCATTCCCCAGCCATCAAGAGAAATTTAACTGTTTATGGCCTCTTGTTCCTATGAGCCATTAGAAAACAAGCAACAGCTGCTTCCTTCTCCTCAGTATCTAGCAGGACTAGGTTTGGTCTTTATTAATTCTGTTTGGCATTTTTATCACAGGGGTACAAAATCCTGATCCCAGACCTCATGTTAGATGCTTAGCACTCTTAGAACACGTGCTTGCTAACCCAATGCACTTACAGCCTCACAGCGGCTAACGCTGGCATGATGCAATCCATCTGAAGATCTTAACACATCCAAAAGGAATCAGTGCACAAGGAAATTCATCATCCCTGTCCAGGTGGGGGAAGTGAGACACAGCAAAAGCCAGACAAGGTTCCCACTCCCACATGTTTACCTCCCAGATTCCCGGGTCCTGCCATCCCCATGAGACCACACGCAGCTAATAGCACAGCCGTGTCTTTCCACATTGGTGGCAACACTCAGAAGTCATGCATTCTCATGGCATAGGACAACAGATCTCCAAAGGCCCCCTGTGATTGCACAATCAAAGGGTTGAGGGTGTAAGGGTGGGGTAGGAGAGCGCTGAGGATATCAGGCCAGATTTTTGACAGGTGCACAAGGGAGAGGCACAGAAACCAATAGCTCACTGAAGTGTTATCTCTGAGCCGAAGTCCACCTCCCATTGGGATGTGGCCACCTGACTTCCACCGGCTGCTTTGGAAATGTCATCCTCAGCCACTGTGAAATGAAAAGGCCAAAGGAGAATTTCAGAAGCCTAAAGCTCAACATGAGCAAAGGGAGTTGTTGCTGCCTGTCGTTGCAGAGGATTTTGCCCTAAGAAGTAGTATAATCTGTCCCACAGGAGCAATGAGTCTCTTACAGGGTTCTCCTGTCCGCTCACCCATTTATTCCTCCTCCTTCAGATGAAAATAGGAGGATTTCTGTGTTCTGCCAAAAGACACATATGCCCTGTTCCCCTCTGCTCAGTCAGAAGCATGAAATATTTAATCAGGGGATTAGCTGAGGCTGCTACATCACCCCCGTCCCTAGGAAAGGGAACTCTTGCCACACAAGAGCGACAAAGAAATTGGATGAATAATGCAGCAGTGCAAAAAAATCCCAGGCGCTGCTCAATTGAAAGAATATGGGTCCCCTGCACAAAAGCTCATTAGTCTGTCTCTACCTGACTGGGATCCGTTCTTGCAGCAGAGCCCCAGAGTCTAATTACCCCCAACCCATAACGCTCCAGTTACATCCCTGCCTGACCCTCCTGAACAGCCACAGAGAATCTCTCCCTGCTTTATTGCCAAAACAGTGAAAGGCGTGTGAAGGACTTTGGAGTCAGGCTTCTGCTGGTGTGAATGTCCACGCAGAGACATGGGAAGGACCACAGCCATCTCTGCATTTGTATTCATGCAGCAGTGCTGGCCGCAGGCCAGCGCAGCATTCTGCTGTGCTGAATGTGTGTGCTACACACACCAGCCATGCCACAGGTCACCCTGATGTTACACCCAGGATGCCCACAGAGCTGAAGATACAGAAAGTTGGCATTCATGCAACAAGCTGAAAAATAAGATGAATTGTAGGATATCATCTTTTTACCATAGTTAGCTAAAGGCTTTTAGATACAGCTGTTCCCAGTTAATTCCAATTGTCACACTGATATGGGGTGGGAGAAGGAAGATTTTGCTTACTGGATGGCTACATGTGTGGCCAAGGATGGCTCAACAACACGTCTCTCCTTCAAAATCATACCACTCTGACACACAAGCATCCATCCAATGTAACAAATGGCCCTTTGGAAGGAGATAAAAAAATAGCTCTTTAATGAAACTCCCTCTCTCTCATTCCCTCCCTCCCCACAGAGGAGTCAATCTTTGTCTAAGTGTTCCTGCAGTATCTTCTCCTCTCCTTGACCTGTGGCCACGTCTGGGGGAGTTTCTCCACTACTTTCTTCCGAGTCAGTTAAAAAAGTCTTTGGAATATTCATCATTCTGACATACCCCTTAGCTAGAGCCTCTGTATAAAATCGCCATCAATCTTCCTCGATTTGAGCCGCCCTCTTCTGCAGACTGGGGGGTCTGGACATATACTACTTTTTCCCCCTAAAGCAGGGCACCTACGCTCCTTAATTTATTATTTGAGGAGAGAGAAGGGAGGTGATGTCCCCTTATATCCTTGGGATGGGTACATAGAGAACACCAGGGATTAGACAAGAGGCTAGCTTCTGCTTTCAACCGATGTCTGTTCAGATCTCTCAGCCCAGACAGAAGCAGATTAATATCTCCCTTTCTTCCTCCTGTCTCTTAAAGTGCACTCTATTACCTGACCAGCTACACTGCCACATTTATTACCTCCCTTTCTGCACCACCTAATCCTGTCACCTGGGCTCTCCCACCTCTTTTGGAGATAAGGAGCTGTAAAATGTCTTTTCTACCCAAATAGGAAGCTATTAGGGGATTAAGCAGAAATAAAGAGGCCTTTGCACTACTTGACAGAGATACCCATGGGAGCAGAAATATTCAGAAACAGAAATGTTTAAAAAACACTTATGCAAAGCATTTTCCTTACATTGAGAGGGGTATCTTCGTTGTGCCATTTTGGCACCTGTGTGCCCTTTCCCCACCAGGTGTGAAACTCAGAGCTCATCAAAAAAACTCCTGCTCAGCAAAGAACAGACTCCTTGCTCCTCAGAGACCAAAGTGCCACTAACTGAGCAGACATCCTCACTTCTGACAAGGGATTGAGGGCGTGGGCTGGTCCACCTGAGCATGAGGCAAAGGGATGCCTTTTTTAGAATAGGATCAGGGTTTTCCTTAGTCTTTACCTGTGATCCAGGGCCTCAGTGAAACCTGGGTCCATCCTCTGGAGTCCACAGGAACCACACATCCATCATCATCATCTCGGTGCCACAGGGTGCCCGAGGACACAAATTCACACTCCCAACCCAAAGCAGCCAACATCATGACATATCCATGCAGCCAGTTCAACGTATGATGCGCATGAAACTAGCATCGGCCCAGGTTTCAACCAGAATACATACACTGCAGTGCAAAGATTGAGTTACTTTTGTCCTACTGTCAGCTTTTATCTAAACTACAGAATCTTTTCTGCACATAACCCGACTTTCAGGTGTAGCCAGAGAGTGCAGCTTATCAGGAATTGCAAAGTCCTCTGACAACCCCACTAATAAAAAAAAAATCTTCTCCATTGCATGTAGCAATCAAGAGCAAATGGGTCCCCGCAGTGCCCACCTCCTCTGCTCAGTACTCTTGACTTCTTTCATTTCCATCCTCCCTGCCTTATCTGTCCCTCCCTCCCCGGCTCTCTCCCTGCCATCAGCACTAGCTATTCTACAGCACGCAGATTCCTGGGGCCAGTACCAGAGCCTGCTAAATTTAGTGCGTGTAGATAAGATGTGTTGTTTACAGCATTTGCACAGTATGTACTAACCGACATTTTGGACAGGAAGTCCCAAAAGTCATGCTGCACCTTCGCTCCCAACGCAAGTGACAGTCCCATTCACAAGTTCCTGAGACCAAAGCCACTAAAAACTTCCCAGATTACTGCTGAAC
>NW_010512835.1:48701-56314 GCF_000687285.1 Phaethon lepturus
GGACCACCTACTCCATACTTTATTCTTTACACTACATTATTCCGATAGCTTATATCTGAGATCAGGTTCAACAAGCCAGGTAAAACAAAGCCTAGGACAAGTCATTCCTCTGTCCTAGAGAGTGCACAAAGCTGAGCGGATGAAGTGACCCTAGGACAGGAGGGAAAACGGGCAAAGCAAGCAACTCATCTGATTAGCAGAAGAACTCTGTCCAACGGAGTTATCTGCTAGGGTAATACTCTTCAGTTTCTCGTACTGTGGTTAGAATCTAACATAGACACCTAAATGCCCTTTCTGCACACCAGTGACCCTTACATCCAATAACAACCAGGAAAATGTCTCCTCACGCAAGGCGTCAGCAAGAGAGCCAACAAGGAAGGAAGAGGATTGGTTCTTGCATACTTAACTGCTACACCCTGAAGTGCAGGCCAACGACTGGGATGCAAAACTATTTACAGATATAAGGAGTATTTTTATTATCCATAACTCAGCAGAGCGGTCGCAGCAGGATTGGGCATAGATCACACTGTTGGGCTACACAAAAAAGTCAACTTATGAGACAGGCACAGGAGAATAGAGTCATAGGCAAGAACTGAAAGTCTGGTTAGATACTGTATCAAAAGGCAGGGAAAAGAGCAGATGAGCTACTTCCCAACACTGGGCAACATGGTTCTTCACATTACAGAGCATGGAACAACAAAGAAATTGTGGAGAAAGCTGCCCAGTGAAAGAAGAAAAATTTTTCTCTCCCTTTCTCTAAGCCTTTACAGAGTTATGCAAGTTGACTTTACCTATTGCAAATCCTCCTTTCTGTTGTCAGCACTTGGAAAGTTAAAGTCCTTAATTATCCTACACACACTATAGGCTAGTGTAATATCCATTTTATCCTTCCTATAATGAATCCCATCTCCTCCTCCCCAGGCTGCCGTGGCTATTGATTCCAGCCTAACACCTTGGCTTGTTTCCTGCCAGCTCAGATACCCACCCCTCATCTGGCTAGGTAGGTTTTATCAGCAACGAATTTTTTTCTTGTTACTTCTGGATTCACTTAGTTTTGCTGCACACTGAAATGACATCGAGATTTTGTATCAGCCTCTCCCTGACAGGATTCCTTTGCAGGAATCTACTCTGGGCTGCCAGAGTAGGTCACTGGCAACCACCAGCAACAGGCTGGTGCTGGGAAGGAGCGTAGAGGACATTCAATTCTTTTCCTCTTTATGCTTTTTGCTTTGTAGAGCACAGTGGATGTCTTTGCAGACCTACCACAGTGACAAATTCCCTTGGGCACAGCTCCTTGCTTGCAGTTCGTAGCTGGTATCATGCCGAGGTTCAGCTGCACAGCTCGGGCTCACTAACTGGTACGAGGGCACTGCGACGCTGGCCTGCAGGCTTCCACCCCGCAGCAGGAGGGTGCCCGCGGGGTTCACGTTTCAGGAGCGGAGCTGAAGGGCATTGGCATCATAAGGGCTGTATCTAATGTGTGTGCAGTGTAGACTGGGAAAGGCTTATGCACCAGCACGGCAGAGCTCCACATTCCCGCTGTCGAGCTGTCCCTTGCACAGGGTGATGCATTGCAGGCCACCAGCTCTGAGGGAGAGCACGTTCGTTGCCAGCTGAATGCAGCAAGCCGCAGACCAACAAGGCAGCATCCTCTGTTTGCGAGTACTTTCCCCAGGT
Source organism: Phaethon lepturus (assembly GCF_000687285.1). Lineage (NCBI taxonomy): Eukaryota > Metazoa > Chordata > Aves > Phaethontiformes > Phaethontidae > Phaethon > Phaethon lepturus. The sequence continues at coordinate 50,379 of NW_010512835.1, forward strand.
ACAGTTTAACTTCATTGCACTGCACTGAGCAGCACGAAGCATGGCGGGGCAGCTCACAAATCACTTTGCTAGCAAACTAATGCCTTGAAAGCCAAGGACACCCCACTTCAAAAAAAATGGTGAGAGCCCTAAGTAACAAAGTGATGCTGCAGGCCATCTGCAGCTCCGCAGGTCCTTAGAAACATCTTGACATGGTTCTTGCCTGTGGCATCTGCGTTGGTGACAGGGCACAGACAGGAGACAGAGCAGCTGCATGGTACTGCTCCCAGGCTCCTTTAGGTGCGAGATGGAGGTACAAAGAGGTACAGAGGGGTCAGGCATGGGAAGGAGTGTGCGTGTGCGCCAAAATGAGAGGCTTTGTGTAGCTGTCTGTGGCTGCCTAACAGCCTGAGCGCATCTTAGAATTCCCCTGGCTATGCCTGACCCCAGAGGATAAGTTGTTGTGTTGACATCTGCAGGGCCTGCCTCTAGCTCACACCATAACAGCTCATGCTTTAGGTCTGGAAGAGGAGCGTGACCTCCAGCAACTGAACTGGAAGTTTAGGCAAAGTTATCCTGAGAAAAACAGCAGGAACACGAGGCCCTACCATTAAACTCAGCACGGTGCTGATCATGACAGGGAAACCAGACTGACTACTGCCCTGATTACCCCATGCGCTTCTGCAGGATTTCAGTGGATAAATAGCAGCCAGGGGAAAAAAATGCTAGGTCAGTGATTATCATTAAATCCAACCCATGGAGCTTATGGAGACACACACCACCCTGAGCTCTCTGCATTATGTCTGGTCCCCTCCACGGTATGGTCCTTTTGTGAACTATCTCAGTCTCATCCATGACAGGTCCCCAGTTTGGAAAACAATCTCCCTTCAGCAGCCCTAGACTGAAAAACAGAATCTACCAGCCTTTTGGACTTCTGAAAATCTCCTCCAATGAACTTTTATGTGCATCTCCTCTCCCAGCATCTCAAAGAGCAGCCTTCTTTTCATTGCCTCATTTGTCTGATTTCAAAGGTTTAGCTGCAGAAGAGCTGAGCCCAATTCTGATCTCAGTCATGTGGTGATGACTCGGTGGCCTGATGCATCTGTTCAGATGCAGAACTGAAGCTGGCAATAAGTTTCAGACATTGCCCTTGGGAACACTAAGTTTATAGCTGAAGGGGGGAACAAACAGCAGCTATAAACATCACCCTGATGGCTAAAGAGAAACAGCAGGATGGGAGCATTTATTTGCAGGTGGTAAAGCCTCTCAGCAGGGATCCCACCAGACACTGGCATTTACTCCAGGCATTTTCCCCATCAGCAGCTGTGGCACCAGTGTGCCCCAATGCCTGAGCCCTGACTGGCATCAGGTCACTAGAGGTGCGACTGGTGCTCTTACAATCCCCTTCTGCATCAGCTGCTCCTTCAGCACTCAGCACATACCCAAGTGGGTTTATGCCCCCTCCAGTCCCTTCCTCCTAATTCAGAGCATGTCCCCAGCACACAAAAGTGAGTGAGTCTCATGGTGCAGGCATTGAGCCCGGAGAGCTTATTCCCTGCACTGCTATACACTGCAAATCATCTCCAGCAAAATCACTTGCATCTCATTCAGCTGCATGTTTTACATGATCATTTATTTGCAGTTAGAGGTAGTCACACAGCAGAAAGCCCCCTCACCGATTCTCAGAAGACAGCTCTCACTTCAGAGACCTTGAGGGCTGGTTGAGGACTGGACACAACTGGTGGAACTGGCCAACTCCCTCACTCTGCCCTACTACCAGCTCACCTTGCAGCTATTTATAGATATCATATTTAAAGCTTTAAGTCTCTAATACTACATCACTTACATCTGTGCTGCAAGCAGATATACGCTTAACCCTGTCACCTTCTACCTCGTCCTCAGAATGCAGGATGGGGAACACAGCCCAGGTTAGGATGCAGTGACAGATGCAGCTCTGACTCACAGCGGGGCTGGTGGTGCAGGGAGACAATTTGCTCCCACTTCAGAGGTGCCAGCATGTTGCTCCTTTATTAGTCAATTTATGCAAAAAGCTGAGAATTGATGAGGGAGGGGAATGCCTCATGCTTCAGTTCCTACAGCCGCTTCTGGAGTCATTTTACAACACCATCACCACCCACCACCTCCCCTTTTTTAATTACAATAGAAAGCTTAGAGGGTCAGCTCTTTTTTGCAAGAATAAATTAGATTCATTATCTGTTAAAATGCCTGACTTGGAGGGAAAGCGTGAATTTGCTAAGGGAAAATAAAAACATTAATGAGATCCAAGAAATATTAACAAGCTTGGAAACTAGAGAAAGAGAACATGGGAGCGTTAACTAAAGATAACAGGATCCAACACAGGGAGTGGGTTATTCCAATACTACTCAGAGGGGAATAATGTTCATGGGTTGGATTGTTGGACTTCTCTGAGGTTGTACAACTGGGGGAGGAGTTGTCCGGTTCTTCGCCTACACTTGTGAGTGTGTGTGCACATGTGATGCTGCTGCTGATTTGCCAAAGCTGCTATGGGGCAGTTTCATGCACTAGGACATAAGAGGATTTTGAAGGGAGACATACTAATAGCTGGGCCTGAACAGGAAGGACAAAATGCAGAACTATGCCATATTATTCTAAACTGACCTATATCAAGCCTGCTTTACTTCCCTGAGGCATTTCGCACTCCTAGAGCCGCAGACCAACACCTTTGTCTCCCCTCACCAGCAGGGAAACAGGCAGATTGACTGGAGCTGAGTGAGGAAGAAACAGACAGTTCCTTTCCTGAACCAGGTAGAAATTCCAGGTCCAGAGGGAATGTTCCATATTCTCCTAGCTCAAATTAATGCAGACATCCACCAGGATGCTGCTGAAACCCTCTGCTGTTGTCACCGAATGCTGCCAACAGCAACTTTCCCCCAAGAGCTACATACAGAGCTAGAGATGGGCTCTTCCTTCCTTGCCTCCCATGCCCCCTCCCTCCCATCACCAGTAAATCCAAGTGGACAGCAGCATTAACCAAAAAAATGTTACCTTAAAACCTCCTATGATTAAAGGACAGACTGTAATTCCATAGCTGTTTAAAGTGAAATCCATAAAGGTTAAGTTTAATATCAGGGAGATGAGATTTAACCTCACTGGAGCTGTCAGTCAAACCTGAGCCAGGGAAACTCTTACAAGAAATCTTTGGTGGTCTTTCCCCAGCCAGGACCAGCACACTCCACAGCCTGGTTTACACCTAGACAAGAACTGGCAGTTGATAGAAAACTGCTGGCAGAGGACCCCAGTAAGCAGGCACAGAAAGTGTTCTTCAACTTTCAGGTTGTTAGCTTGCACTGCCTTTGCTAACTACTGTATTTAAAAAGTGCTTCGTTTTTATAATAGTAGCTCTCCACTTGCTCATCCACCTCACCTTGTGGCTCCCATATCCTGTCCACCCCAAAGCCCTCCAACATCTCTGCCCATCCTGACCCAGTCCATTCCCTGTTGGACATCACTCTGCACACAGCTATTAAGAAAGTCTGAATACACTTGCCTTTGAATTCTGAATTGCTGCAGCTTCACTACTGCTGCATCACTAACACAATGTGAATCTGTCCAAGTCAGTAAAAAAAAAATCCCAACAGGAGACCTTGTGTACCTGAAATTGTGCACCAATAAGAACGAACAAAAAGAAAAAGCAATGGTTGCCCCTCAAAGAAACAACAGTACCTGCATCAACTGGCTGAAGCTGCTGCTGCTGGCTCTGGCTTTAGGAATCCATAAGGGGAGGGAGGGAGAGAAATCAGCGCGTTGGGCAGAGGGTGCAATCGAGGCCAGCTTCATACTGGAGTCCTAAATGATCTGACAATTCATTAATGAAGAACTTCGGGCATTTTCTGTTTGAGGAAAAGCCATCAGCTTCCATTAAAATTCCTTTTCAAGCCTTTTCCAGCTTCTAAGTCCAAACAAACTGCTCCTTGGTAAAGTCTTTGAAGGATAAGTTGTCTTGGGATTATTTCCAGGCAGCTGAAAGAGCCCTTGGAACACCCTGTCCTCAGCACTGGGGGTTATGTGAGAGGACATGAAGAGCTTTTCAAAAAGTTGAGCTCCCTGCTTAGAAATCTGACAGGGGAAGCCTTTACTTTCCCCTGAGATTAGAAAGGACAGGTTGAGGGAAGTCATCTGTCATCAGATCCTAAGGAGTAACATTCATTTTCTTTACTAACAGAAATGACCGTAGGGCTAAAGCACTGCATAAAGACACAGGAGATCTGTGCTCTCGTGTCTATCAAATTCCCTCTGTGGCTGTGACAGGTCACTTCATTGTTCTGTAAAACAAGCAGAATAACCCTTCTTTTCTCACTGTTTGCCCACCTCACTGAGATTTCTCAGCACAGAAAATGTGCATCTCCTGCCAATGTGCAGATGGTACCTGAAATGAAGAGGCTGTTGATATCAAAGGGAGCACTACCTTTACACTGGTACTGCTGCTCAGCTGAGGGTCTTGAGCTGCTGTGCAGTGCTCAGCCCAGCACCCTGTGCCCCAGATAGGAGTGAAGTGTTGCTATACCCCTTTAAGACACAGGTAAATTGAGCATGGGGCTGCCTGCAAAGTGGGAGGCAACAGCAGAGTAGCTCAGCCCTTGCCTTCTGCAGGATAAAACTGAAGCCTACTGTCTTTATGCCACAGCCCTCAGACTCTACTGGTGACCATTCCCAATGTGTAGATTAGAGCCAGACCCATTGCTGAGGATGTAGAGAGCTTTTCTCCCTGATCCTGGCTGCATCTGGAGTGCTATTATTGGAAAGCACAGGCTAAGACTGCAGTTAACCCGAGTTCAGTAGTAAGCCAACTCAATTGTCAGCCTTCACCCTCTATGGGATAAAATTCCGCTACCACTTAGCAGAGACTCCCTCAGAGCCTCACTGGCAAGTTATTTTCCCCAAAAGTTAATATTTCAAAGATGGTCAGAGCTAATGCATTTATAGTTCGGAAGAAGCAGTGAAAGCCACAAGTGTCCATGAGATATTTGGAAGCATTCAAGTCCTGACGTTTTCAGGTTGGTTTAGACATGAGCCCCATTTACTTTAGTATACTCTGCCCAAAGCTAGTTCCAGCAGCTATGCTAGAAGGCTCAGAAAGCCTTGCAGCAGGTAGATACAAAATAATCTTTCCCCAGGGAAATTTTCTTCCTGACCCTGATTAATTAGAAGCTGCCTGATGCCCTGAAGCATGGAGATGAACACTACAGGAAGAAGCTGTAGGTAGACAAAAGGTTGCCCAGGGGAAGCAGCAGATACCTGCCAACTGACAAACTATGACTTGAACCATAAAATAGTCTGCAAGGGAATCTAAAGACATTTTAAAGTGCATTTTCCTGCCATAAAGCAGGATACATTCCTCCTTGGGAACCAGAGGGGGGTCTCCTGGGCTGAATTTAATTTTCCCTGTAATGAAAATTAATAGTAATGGTAAAGACTGAGGCAAACAGAAGCTATAGCTTCCTCCCACTCCACAGTTATGTGCCTGCCACTATTGCAAACCTGTTCCACTCTCAGAAAAAACAGGCAATCACTACATTTTAATTATGTCAGTAATATTTTGCAGCTACTATCCCCCTCGGAGTCAGCACAATAACCATTCAAATACAAGGTCAATTTGCTTGCTGTAACATCAAACTGCAATGCTCTAAGGTTACCTATTTCCACAGTATGTTCTCTTCCAGGTAGAGAACTTTTCTCCCCTGTGTGTTCTGCTCCTCTCTCTACTGTCACCCCTCTAAAAGGTAAAGATTTGTGGCAAAAGCCAAAAAAGAAAGAGGGGAAAATGCAGTTTTTCCATAAAGGTAATCAAAAGATACCTCTCCAGGAGAAGCCAGAATTTCACAAAGTCTTTGGCTTCAGGCTGAAAAGGGTGCACAATGGTATAAATATTAGCATTTTTTTCTGGATTAGGACACAAGGTTAGAAGGGCAAGAGGA
>NW_010512835.1:56345-104453 GCF_000687285.1 Phaethon lepturus
AAGAGAAAGGGGATTGATAGTCCAAGCATGTGAATGTCAGATATATGAAAGGACCTTTGCAACAGACAAAGGTCATGCATGTCAAGGTAAAGGCAGCAATAAAGGATCCTGTCATTCAACACTAAGGAGTCCTTGTAAGAATGAACATAATTTTCATTGCTTGGGGCCTAAAAGTTTAATACGATCACGCAATTAATAGCAGTGATATCAAGAGGATCAAGCAGTGGAGTGCAAACAACATGGATATATAAAAAGGAAGCTGTAGTTTCCAAAGAGCAACAGTGAAATTAGTGAAGCCAAATGGCGATTTGGAGGAAGTGAATCAAATTTTAAGTTTTCACACCCCAAAAGGCCTGGAGGGGCAGGAAATGCTGAGTGATCTGTAATCCATAATTGTTGCGGAGGAAGCATGGAATGTGATATCCCAAGTCAGCTGCCTGCTTACGAGAAGGGTTTTCCTCCCAGCTTTTCACCCACCCTGTTCATTGTCCGTACTGGTGATTCCCTACTTGCAGAAGGTGCAGTGCCAGGCACAGCCTTGGCTCTCTGGGCATTGCTGTTTGCCAGCTGCTGCTATGAGTCTATTGTTTTGAAAGAGGCTTTGGCACCACACTTAACCAGTGCCCCAAGTCCTGCAGTGTGCCAGGGTCACTGTGCAAGCAGTGGATGTCCACTTGCTTCTGGCTGCGGAATCCAAGCCCTGGCAATGCAAGAGACCCAACAGGAAAGCAAAGAGCTACCACCTGGTTCGTCCCTCCCCCACCTCGATTTCCCTGTATTCATAAGTCTACCTTGGCATATCTTCAGTACTTTTGGTTCCTGCAGAATTTTCAAATGCTGGGATTTCTGGGACATTTCTAAGAGCAGGGAAAAGAAACAACCACAAGTTTATATATATTCATACAAAGACAGAAATGGACAGAGTCCCTGGGAGGTCATGGATTTTCCCTTCCAAGGTACCCGAGTTCTTTCCAAGGCTCACAGCACCAGGGGAGTCTCCTCCCCAGAGGAATGCTGTCTCTGGGTACCGCCATACCCACGGCTGGAGCAGGAAAGGTGCACAGGGCCCTGCGGGAGCCTGTCTGCAATGCCAGCTTGTGCTGCTGTTTCCTCCAGCCAAGGCACTTTGAGAGAGAGGTTCTTCACAGTACAACATTATAATTGCCAATATGTCTCCTCCACAGGGTAACACCATCAGAAGCACAATCTGAAGACAGAAAAGCAAGCGACACAACTTTAGGGCTAATTCTTACTCAGTCTTTATTTGATTTAATATTCATGAGCAATCCCAGCAGGGGAACTAAAAATCTTCCACTCCTAAATCAAAATGCTTTACAAAAGCCTATTTAAGTTATTTGGTGGAAATAAAGTGACCTTCAGAACTGTAGTTTCTATGTGCCATGCCACATTCTAGAAGTCTCCCAGTAATAACTCTCTTGGACACACAAGCCTCATGGCTCTTCCTTGCACAGCCTATATAAGCAGGAAATACCGCTGGGACAAAGCATCCAGTGCGGTACAGTACCACGTGAATGCTAATCCAAGCCCTGATACTATGCAAAGAGAATGTTTCAACATTTCTTACCTTGGAAAGAGGTAGAATACAGGTGGAATAGGGGCTATAGATCAGCATTAAATGAAGAGCAAGAAGAATTCAGATGAAGCAAGGACCTGAACCCCTAGAACTTGAATGAAGGAGGAACTTTCTAGAAAGGACTATTTTATCACCAAGACAGGCCTGCAATGCACACAAGTACACCAGATTAGCGGAGAAGAATGCTCTTTCTAGAGTTATGCATGGTCTGATTCATCTCGAGGAATAACAGACAACAAATTTGCAGATTTCTGAAGAAATTCTTTGGCGTAGGCATGCTCTTGACAAGTTTTTAGTCAGAAAATTCTGCAGTGCTACTGATTTTTTCAGGACCTGTCAGAGGCTGGACTTAGACATTCAGACTGTAGCAGCTCCTGCTAGAGAAGTGCCAATTTTTCAAGTGGGAATCTGGGATTGAGCTTGCGGGTGTGTTGAAGGCAGTGCCACCAATTCCAGCCCTGAGGTTTAGAGTACAACATAGCCTCTATAGTCAAAGGCTCTTCAACAGCTGCTTAGGTTTTCTTGTCAAGGAAAAAAGGGCATCTGCTGAAGAGGCCTGATATACAACTGTGTACCTGACTGGCTCTCCTCAAAGTACCAGGTGCTGCATGCCGGTTGCAGGAGAGAGGGAAGGGTCATATTTTTCTGGAATGCTGAGTCACAGCCAGATGTGCTTCTGTAGCAAGTCACATTTCTGGCAAGGGGCAAGCTGGCCTAACCGATAGTGACTTTCACATCCCAAATCACCTCATCTTGCTGGAAATGACAGCAGAAGGAAACGTGCAAGTCTACATACTAAAAACAAGTCTTGGGACAGCAGGGGCAGGATCTGCCCATTCGGCAGTGTAATAACCCATTCTGTATATGAGTCTAAGGAACAAGGTCAATTAAGCACTTGGGAAACAATTCTGCAGTTTCACTGAATCTGTTTTCCTGTTTCCAGCCAAAGAACTTCTTCTGCTGAAGTGAATTCGGTGCTGCTGGTAGAGGCTGGATTTAAAATGGCCAGCCTCCACACACAGAGAGGAAGGTTGTCAGCTGTTTGGCCAATACACAAGCCTCTATTTTTTTAACAGAGGTAATGACCAATTCCTTCTGCTGAAACAGGGCAAGTATTGCATAGCAGGAGTCAGTCTAGGAGAATCCTATTCATATGGAGCCAAAGATGCTGATGGGCTGGGGGATTTCAGCCTGGCAAAATGCACCAGCTCTCACTTTGCAGGGAACAGGTACCAAATGCAAACGAGTGTTCCATTTTGAGTCAATGCAGATCGTAAAGAACTTGGAAGGGTCAGCAGAAGGTGGACAGACAGTACAGGCTGACTCACAGCAAGTCCGTTTCCAATATCCATGCCCCCGTGATGGTGGCTGTACAGCACGGCCTCTGCCACTCCTGTAATACAAAGAGTTATCACGTTTGGAACACCTCTAAGCACCATGATTTGAAAAGCAACAGGGCTAGAGCTGCGTCTCCCGAAGCAAAGGTCCGAGACAAGCAAGAAGGTTTTAACACGTCTAATCAATCAGATGTGAGTTTTGTAAAGTTCCTTTTGTATGCGAGGATTGTGCAAGATGAACTACTGTGAAGAACTTCTTTTCTCTTAACCAAGCAACTGGCAGGAACCGATAAGAACCAGTACAAAGTTAAGATACAAGCTAAGCAAGTGGAAAGAGCCAATAAGAAAAGAGTTCCTCTGGCAGACAGACAAGTTAAGGGGACCAAGTACTGCAAAAACCCACCAGAGACCACTGACTCTTTACCAGTGCATGCGTCAGGGACATTTGAGTATGTTAAACATTTCTTGGAAGTATCATGGATATGCTAACAATTGCAATGAATGTGAAGGTATGTACTCTATATAATTCAGATGCTGGTAACATGAGCACTCATGTTAGGAGGAGATATCCCCCATGTGTCTGGCACCATAACAAAGATGTCTGCTCAATAACACTTTGATGTTAAGTTTGAATTTCTTAAGTTTGGACTTCTTTGAATCACTCCCTTGATGGTTTCCTCTCTTGCCACCCCTCCACCCTCAGCTGTCTTTTTCCTTGTTAATCCTACAGTATAGTAATACCTCTTCTAACCTGGCCTGGCTCAAAGGCTTCCCAATAAAATACCTATTTCAATTTCTCTATATCTTTCTTTTGCAAAGCTCCTGCCTATTCTTGCTGCTTGCAGCAGTTTCTCCTTTTTTCAAGAAAAAATGCTGAATTAATTACATTTTCATGCACAGCTTTTTCCTTTTTCCCAGCTGCTATACCTATGCTGGTGCTCACTGTGATCCTGCCAGTCCTAGGCTTTGATGCAACGATGCAGGATGGTCAGTACAGGTTATAGCCACAATGGGGAAGGAGCAGTGCTACCAGGGTGAAGAGCTCCCAGGCAGTGCTCTGCTCTCTGAATCAGGACTGGCCCACATCCGGACTAAACAGAGAAGGGCTTGCTGCTGGAGATGTTGGTTTTATAGATGGTGAGTAAAATAAACAAAACCCCCACCAGGTTCCATTGCAGACTCCAAGATCCTTGTGCATTTCCAGTAAAGGTCTAAAGGTAATTTGTCAGGAGATTAACTTTGATGCTATAGCCAGCTCCTGGAATAGGTAATTGCATTCTGTCCCCATTGTCACACTTCCCTGCTCTAGAAGTTACCTGCCTCCCTGTCATTACCCAAGTCTAACACACCTGAACACTTAAGTGGATTCTGAATGTCAGGATGCATTGCCATGCTTTATCCAACACATGAGAAATTAAGGCACAAAAATATCAAGTGATGTAGGAGTTTATGCAGATCCAAGAGTCAGACCTAGGGCATCCTACTCTCAAGGCAGCTGGGGGTTTTAGGTGAGGCACAAACCAAACCATGCAGAGTCTGCAGAACAGTTGTGCTTCCTATTGCTTCTTCCAAGAGCTTTTTGGGCTGGGGATATATTCCCTTAACTGCAGTCCGTGTCCCATCATAACTGTACATAGGCATTTTGCTTCATGGGAAAACACTCCATCTTCTCACCCTTCCCTGTGTTTCAGGCCATTAATTCCTAACCACAGCTGATCTCTTTCAGTAGGACTCTCCCCTGCCCCATGGGACCTACTCGGTACCACCAGCTCTTCCCACTGTCCCTCTGCAACCAGGACCGGGTTCCCACTTGGTCACCCAGCTTTCTATGCCTGTGGGGCTGCTGCCTCTCAGCCAGCCATGACAGGTCCCACCAGCACTGGGCATTGCAAAAGTTAAGCTAATCAATACCAGAGGAACAGATTACAGGGACTGGTTTGCAGCCATCAATCAGTACCATTTACAGAAAAACTGTCAGGCAGCAAATAGAAAAAGAGGTGATGTGAAACAATCCTGTCTGAAGGGTTTTAGCACTCTTTACAAATTGCTGTGGTGAATAACTTGTTGCCTGTATTTATCCCTTTTCAAATTGTCTCTTAGCTACAGTCATCCATCTTCATTCCTCTCCGCTTGGCTCCAGACACTCTCAGCTGCTACCTCATTATTTTACATTTGTACACTGCCACTTGGCTGTGCCTTGCTCAGATACATAGAGCAATCTCAGGAGGACAGATTCATCCCTGGGGCAATGCCACTGGCTTCAGTATGAATCCAGCATGGCCTTTCACACATTTCCCCACATTTGAGACAGAACATTTGCCAGAGGTCAAAGCATTGGCATGAGGACACCTGGGTCCCAGCCAGGACAGTGCTACTAACAGCCTTGGAAAGCAAAGCACCTACTCTGTAAAAAGGTTTTTTTTACAGGGCATGTGGTGGGGCTTTGCTGAAACACTTTACAATGACGGGGCTCAAAGATGTTTGAGTCAGGTCAGATCTTAGCAAGCCTGAGTTTGCCTTTGCACAAAAGCCAACTCAGCGTGTCACAACAGTGACAATTCCTGTGCTTGAAGCCCAGATCTTCACTTTTCAACTGCCAGCAGTACAAGGCACATGACAGTTATTCTAACAGCCCTTCCTGAAGTCAGGAATGGCATACACAGTCCATTTTAGAAGGAAATTGGAAATCAGGAATGTCACTGAGAAACAGACACCACACCAGATGCTGCACTTAGATGAGCTTCAGCACTACTGTGCTCCGATGCACTCCAGAAAAGAGCCAGACATGCAGCTAGTAAAAGTCTGTCCTTCAGTAGACTGGCTTACACCAGCTCAGACGTTATTTCTATTCCAGTTTTCTCACTGCTCCTATTAGAGGGGTGCTACCTTCCATCTGGATGCAGGGACACACCTTCACCTGCTCTTCAGAGCAGTCACTCTGACATCCCTTCATGCCTCCACAGCTGTCCTGCTCATTTTAATACTGGTTTTCCCATGCTTCTGATTTTCTCTCCTTCGTTTGCTAGGTTCAAACATATTCACTGGCCAACATCTCAAAACCACTGCTTCTCCTAATTTGTACTACTTTGTTTTTATTTGCCTTTGAAAAGTGTGAAGGGGATAGTGTTTGTATGAAAGATGCTATACAAAATAAGTTTTTATTGTGCTATAAGCCCCAGCCAAAGTACAACTAAGACAAAATTATAGGCTACAAGTAGGTGGCTTGAGAGTGCATACTTATGTAGGAGGGAAGAATGATTCCATTTACAACCATCACAGGAGAAAACTGTAGCTTCTATTATTCGAGTGGTCAGGCTATAGAGGTCTTGTCTCTTCAAATCCATAACTCAAAAGGTCTGGTTTTGATAAAAGAACATTGACAAGATCAAGTCCCCAAAGCCCTGGAGACTCTGTATATCTGTCTCCAGAGATAACCCTGCCACTTAAGGCAAAACAGCAGAGATATGCCTTGGTGAAGGGCATGTGAGTCAGTGGTAAGAGCAGGACAGGCTCAGGGACTTGGAAATTTCTGTACTGTGCCATCCAGAGAAAGATAAACAGGGAGAATTTAAAGCAGGTCCTGTTTAGGTGTAAGCAGGAAGAAGGTAACCACACAGAACAAGAGCAATGTTTTGCAAGGGGACATCTTTGTGGGAGAAGAGCTACCTTTTTCAAAACCAAGAGGAGAAAGGAACACTGAAACAACCTTGTTCTGCATTTCCCAGCAAAGGGATGTGTCAAGGCTCATCTCACAGCCTCCTGAGCCAGCCAGGCCATCTCCCCTGCAGCACCCCCCAGGAGGCCACACCTCACTTCAAGCCCCCTCTTTAGCTTGCTAAAGTCACAGGTGCTCAGCCTTACAATCACAGAATAGTTTGGGTTGGAAGGGACCTTTCGAGGCCATCTAGTCCAACCCCCTGCCATGAGCAGGGACAACTTCAACTCAAGCAGGTTGCTCTTGCTCAGAGCCCCGTCCAACCTGACCTTGAATGTTTCCAGGGATGGGGCATCTACCACCTCACTGGGCAACCTGGGCCAGGGTTTCAACTACTGTCTAGCTTTATAGAGAAACAGAATCCAGTCAGATACCAACATTGTGAGGAGCATTCCTGAGTTTCACCTCAAACTTACTCTCATTTCTTCTCAGTGAGACAATCTTGACTTCCCAAATAAAGTGACAAGGGGTTGAATGCCTCAGCCTGGTGCCCACAGTAGCCCCCTAATCTCTGTGCTGCCCCTGGGCCCAATTCATTTGGCATCAGTGCTACCATCCCACTAACAGACAACCCTAAGAGCTTTTCTCTCCAAACCAGGGCCTGCCTCTTGCATTAGGTAACCTCCCTCCACCTAGAATATTCCCCAAGCTGAAAAGCTGCTCATATAATAGATGAATGCTCCGACTGGACACTTTTATTTCTATTATGTTTAATTCACTTTATCCATTGCTAATTTCCCTTTTGCTGTGTGCCCGTCAGGAATCCATGTCTCAGCAATTCACCGAGCAGAGCAGCCTAAGCATATATCAGGCTTCATAAATAGCACCCCAGTGGCTCGGGCTTGCTGACAGAGCTGCCAAGCAATACTGATCTGCTGTGATGTGCCTCTAGAGGCACAGTCCTCTGGGGTCAGCCAGGGTAGCTGTCTTCCAGCTGTACGTCCCTCTTTGCTCCCCACTACCTCCCTCCGCAAGTCCTCCTCCCCCATGCCCTCCCTTTCTGGCATTATTACTATTATATTGTAGGCACAACAGACCCCTGGCAAAAACCTGAAAGCCTTATTTGTGCTAAGTGCGGGGGAAGGATTTGCTCCAAGCGCCTCTGAAAATAGATGGCAATAGGGGAGGGTAAAAAGGGGTTATGACCTGCTGCTTCGCAGGAAGGGGAGAGGCACAGAAGGATGAAAAGACTTGCCAATGGGCACTCGGGGAGTTTAAGGTCGAGTCAGTTGCCAGCTCATTCCCAGGCTCAGCCTTTCTATGCACAACAGTCCTTCCCGCCAGCAGAGGAAGCAGGAGCCTCAGCAGGGCACGCGCCTTCAGAGGCGGGCTGGCAGCGCCGTGCCGAATAATCCATGGAGGTTACGCGGAAGGTCACGATAAGAACTTCCCAACAGGAGCCAGAGGTCATCTGCCATCCTGATGTCTAGGACTGTCACTGCAATGATTGCTGCTCACCCCACAGCTAGGTTAAAGTCTGAATTCCCTCAAATGGAAGCTAAAATAGGTTATCATATGAAAGCAAAGAGCACTAAATTTTGAGCTCTGTGCAAAGGTTTGTTTTTTTTTTAAATATGTTAGCCCAAACTGAAGCATCTAAAAAAAGAAAAGTTTTTTTCATGCCTATGGAAAATGAATATGTCATTGTTTCTTGTGGAAATAATCCCCTCTCCCTCATGTTTCAATCCCTGTATATGTAATCATATCATTTGGGGTTGAGAAAAAAGTTTATCTTTCTGCTGAAAACTATTAGTCCAATGTGGCACACGCTCGTGAAAAGTTCCAGTCAACACAAATTGTATTTTCCAGCAGAGGAAAATACTCAGCCTCCCCTACTCCTTATATCAGTTCTAATTATGAGAGTAGAAGAACCAGAGATGCCCTCAGAGATGGCAAAAATGAGTGTTAATACAGAAAGAGAACAAGCAGACAAAGCAACAAGTCTTCCTGAACAGGGAGCCAAAGGAGATGTCTGGGGTCGATTTGGCTTCGTAACATCAGGAGAAAGTTATTTATGCCCCTTTCTGAGGGTCATGCATGCAAAACAATGATTGCCTTTACCAGCCACATCCTTCCTATTTCCTCCATCAGTCTGTGAAGGAGGAAAAAGGAAACTCCAATTAAATAAAGAAGAAAAAACCAAACAAGGACATCAAAATATGGAAGTGATTAAGATTTACAGCCATTAGAGAAACAGTCACCATGTGCTGATTTATTTTCTCTTTCCCAAATCAATTTCCAAACAATCATAAACATGAACTCGCATCTGGTGTTAATAGTTTTCATAGATCTACATCCATCATTTGGAAAAAAGCCTGCAAAGTTTGTTATCCCAACACAGCCACAACAACAAAACGCACTCGCCAACAAAGTTGAATACTGAACCATCAGAGAACACAAAAATCTAACCAGTCAGGGGGATTTTTTTCCACACTGACATATAAACAAAGCTTAGAATTAAAATTTAATATTCTTTCCTTTTAAACTAACTATGAACGAGCATTCAGACCACTGAGCCTTTTTGCATTTCTTAGAACTCTTCGCCAGGTGGATTTGAAGCCTGACTTACAACATCACCGGCTTTCAGAGAAAAGACAGGTCGGGCTGCCCCCAGCTTTATTAACGATTCAGGCCCCAGACGGGATCAGCCACTCTGTGCTGGGCTTTGCGCACGACAAAGCAGCACGCTCCTCGGGGCGCGGGCTGTGCCCCAGCAGCAGGGGAAGGAGGCAGAGCCCAAGGACAGCACAAGCCGCCCCGACCTCGCAGAGCGGCGGTAGCAGAGCCAAGAGCATGGGAGTGCCCCGGCTTTGCCAGCCATCTACAGCAACAAAAAACCAACAAAAACCTGTATTTCTGGGCTGGTCGGGGAGACGGCTACTTCGCTGGGCTCCAGCTGGACACAAGCCATATTACATCCATGAAGTGCGTTACTAGACATGAAATACAGACCCACCTCGCCCAAACCTGGGCAGAGTAGCCGACAAGAGGGCTGGAAGACGGGAGAGAGAAATACCGCACATGCGGACACCCCTTCCGTAGGTGTGGTTTGGGGGAAGTTGGGGAGCAAACACCAGAAGCAGTAGACGGTTGGACCTACTTTACACCATGCTTCAAGGGAATAGCCGGAGCAGGTCTGGGGAGTCACGTTTTGTTTCTCTGTACAGCGCGGGGCTGGAGCATAACTGAACCGCAACACCTCCCCGCCTTCACCGCGGAATCTCGCCCTCGCTGGAACCACGGGACATGCCAGGTACTCAGGATGGCACGGTGGAAGGTAAAGGTTTTCTGACAGAAAAAACAACTTCCTTTGCAGAAACGAAACTAAATAATATCAGGACAACCATCAATCTTTTACCTCCAAGGAAATGAGTTATTGAATTGTATTTTTAAAACCAAAAGAAGTATTTTGGCCTATATGTGAGAGTGTACTGGAGGTTGCACAGGGAGAAGAGAGTTACTTCCTTGTTCCTTAGCAGTTTAAAAACTGGCAGCTAGCAAATCGGTATGCAAAGGTGGTCAAACTCAACAGGCAGAGCTACACAGTTATACCGTAATAACACCAATGGAAAAATACAAGCAGGAAGAATAATATTTACAGAAAGCAGAAACAGCAGGTAAATATTTTTATACAGTATAATCTGTACACATTTTAAGTGTTTTCAGTGTTACTCTCAATGTAATTATTTGCACTGAGCAGAATGTAATGGGTCTTAGAAAAAGGCATTTTGCAAACAATAAATATTCTACTTGCCACAAAAAGGTTAAATACAGAAGTTGTAAGACAACAAACTGTCAGACAGAAGTATGCTGAATCCATGAGATAAAACTGCCTCCAAGCGCACTGGGCAGTACTAGCTTGTCCTTTAGTGAAAGTTTGCACATATCAACACTTCATGATATTACGGTCACTTCCCAAAGTGCTAAGTCAACATTTGGGTGTTGTTATCCCCAGCACATTGCTAGCACAGCAAAGAGCTCATCTCCAGCCAAATGGCACAAGCAGACAGACAGGCAGAGCAGGAAGATTCTGCAGAAAAGCAGATCAGGAAGGAACAGTTTGGTGCTCACTTACAGACTGCAAAGCTTATGGTTTGGTTTGTCTTTTCAAATTGTTGGTCTCAGAAGAAAGAAAGGGAGAGGACAGGAGGGAACTAGCAAAGTCTCCTGGCTGGCAGGCAGAGGTGGGTGGCTATCTGGCCTTAACGAAACAAAAGGGACAGAGCAGTGGAAAATATCTTGTGGTCAGCTTAGGTTGACCTGTTGGAGCAGGCCCAGAGGAGGACCACAAAAGCGATCAGAGGGATGGAGCACCTCTCCTATGAAGCCAGACTGGGAGAGTTGGGGTTGTTCAGCCTGGAGAAAAGAAGTCTCTGGGGAGACCTTCTTGCTGCCTGCCAGTACTTAAAGAGGGCTTATAAGAAATGTGGGGACAGACTTTTTAGCAGGGCCTCTTGCAATAGGGCACAGGGTAATTATTTTAAACTAAGAGAGCAAATTCAGGCTAGATATAAGGAAGAAGTTTTTCAATGAAGGAGGTGAAACACTGGCACATTTTGCCCAGAGGTGGTAGATGCCCCATCCCTGGAAACCTTCAAGGTCATGTTGGTTGGGTTCTGAGCAATCTGATCTATTTGAAGATGTCCCTGCTCATTGCAGGGGGATTGGGCTAGATGGCCTTTAAAGGTCCCTTCCAGCCCAAACCATTCTGTGATAAGTAGGTGCTCCCTGAAAGTCACTCTGACATCTTCACCTTATTGGGCACTTCCCATAGGGCTGCACCTCTCCTTACTGGCACTGTTTTGCCACTTTTTTTGTGGGGCTTCATCCAAGCAGATGGAGCACCTCTCCTATGAAGCCAGGCTGGGAGAGTTGGGGTTGTTCAGCCTGGAGAAAAGAAGTCTCTGGGGAGACCTTCTTGCTGCCTGCCAGTACTTAAAGAGGGCTTATAAGAAATGTGGGGACAGACTTTTTAGCAGGGCCTCTTGCAATAGGGCACAGGGTAATTATTTTAAACTAAGAGAGCAAATTCAGGCTAGATATAAGGAAGAAGTTTTTCAATGAAGGAGGTGAAACACTGGCACATTTTGCCCAGAGGTGGTAGATGCCCCAATCCCTGGAAACCTTCAAGGTCATGTTGGTTGGGTTCTGAGCAATCTGATCTATTTGAAGATGTCCCTGCTCATTGCAGGGGGATTGGGCTAGATGGCCTTTAAAGGTCCCTTCCAGCCCAAACCATTCTGTGATAAGTAGGTGCTCCCTGAAAGTCACTCTGACATCTTCACCTTATTGGGCACTTCCCATAGGGCTGCACCTCTCCTTACTGGCACTGTTTTGCCACTTTTTTTGTGGGGCTTCATCCAAGCAGTGCAGGAAGCTGTACAGAGAGCAGAGCTGATGTGATCAGATCACCAACTTGTCTTAAATAGTTAAACATGACACCTCATGAACATAGGGATGCCCAAATACAAGAGATTTGCTGCCATGTGATTTTTGGGGGCAAGATAATCATGCCCTGTCATCACCTAAGCAGTCTTTAAAAAGTCTCACTCCACTTTTGAGAGTAAAAGCTGCTAAAATGGGTCAATTGGTTAGCTGCCTTACTAATTTTCACTAAAATCTTCCAAAAATTCAATCCTAGGGAAGAACGAAGCCAGAACAGGCAGTGAAATATCACAGCAACATGCCTCCCCTAGTATTACAACAGCAAACACACATTGCCCGAGTAACTGGAGTGTTGGATCCACATTCAGATATCTAACAGGCTCATCTTGAGAAAATACTTCTTTGCTTTAGGGAGTTTGTTGTTGTTTCATTTGTTAAGACCAAGAGAAAATTTGATGGAAAGCAAGCCTTGACACTGAAATATTGATTTCCTCTATTTGCTGTTGAAGTAGAAGAAGATTTAGTTCAGGTTTTTTTTTTTTACAAAGGCCATGACCAGACAGACACACATTGGTATTATACATTTCCATAGGCAATATGTTACAAAAGCTTTGCTGCTGATTCAGTAACATTATCCACAAACACGCTAATAAAAGCATGAGCATATATGCACACAGACACCTGAAAAACAGTAGAGCAAAGCAATTCTCTGGGAGTAGCAAATTCAAGTCAATCTCCTTTCACCTTATGCCTCATTAGAAGAGAGTTTCTTTTGTGCCTGAACTAGGATTTGATATTAGCTTTCAATTACCTAGTGTACATTTTAAACACTTCCTCAATTACTTTGCCACCTCTCTCCCATTAGTCCCACAATCGATATATGGGCTATCGTCCTTTCCCCAACTCCAGTGGAATAAAAAAGGCAATCTAGGTAGTAACACCAGTCTGCCTACAATCCTAGGGAGAGGGGACATGTTTTCTTACCCTGTAATATAATGTCACTCCTTCAAGCTAAGCTTTCTTTGGTTGCTGGATTTCACTTTGGCTCACTAATGATTATTATCTCCTCTAGCAATAAATAGGAAGACTCCAGCTTGATTCTGCAAGGATATTTATTACCCAGGGTGCCCTTTGATCCTGTTTAGTCTAATTGAGCCTGGCACACAGCTCCAGGTTGCTAATGTATTTCCACTATAAACTATATTTGCAGACAGATGGAAGTTACATGATTGCCTCCTTTCACTGCTATTAGTGAAGCAGTCGGCTCCTTACTTTTACTTACAATTAATTACGAGGCATATGGAAACGTTGAAGAGCACTGAAGCCAAGGCCCTTGCACCAATTCCAGGGCTCATTCTTTCACCTTCAAGCCACCCCTCTCTCCTTTCCAAAGTCTCAAATAACTCCTAAAACAGAGCCTCTTTGACAGCATTCGGAAACAGAGAGATGCCTTTGCGAGCCATGCTGGGGTGGGCTACTACCTTGAGGAAGCTGCTTTTCATTTGTGTGAATTCAGCATGGCAGAAGCAGCAGCTAGCAAAACACCTCCTGCATTTCCACTGCTACAGGGCAAGGAACAGAGGCTTTTCTGGTGACAGCTGATCCCCATCCCAAGAAGATCACTAGCACTGCCTTGCTAAGACAAGCAGCTCAGACAGACATGCCCCAGCTGTCATTAGACTAGTTAGCTTGGGCAATGATCTTAGCTTAGCTGGAGGTACTTAGACCTCATCAGCTAATCACCTGAGCATTTATTCAACAACAGCTCTCTGAAATGTCAGAGACCTAGTAAAAATTGAGATGCTTCAACTCCTGCCTGTTTTTAAATATCAAGATGCCATTAGCTGTGCTCATTGCCCTCTAGGAAGTAAATCGAGGGAACAATGGCAATTCCTGGGCTCTTAGCATGTGTTTCATCTCCCTCCTCTCCAGATGCCCATGGGGAGAAAGACACTGCTTTCCAGGGCCCCCACTTTCTAAAGCAGACAGGCACGGGTTTCAAGGCGCACTGGACCAGGAAGGGCTGAGCGAGGGATGCCTTCTAGCCATCACATTTCACAGTGAGCTTTTCACCTCCGAGCAAGCTGCCCAACAGCTATGGCCAAGATACAAATAGCTTCTGGCTGTTTTAGGTGCTCCTGGTGCACTGAAAAAGTGATTCTCAAAGACCTTCTTTCCTGGTAGTGATGGCATCTTCCAGTGATCTTACAGAAAAGGTCCACAAGAGAATGACATGGCCCAAATCTGAGGACTCGGTACAGCTCTGATAGACAGCAGTAGCCCTTGCCAAAGGGAGTCCATTAAAACAAGCTGCACTGCAGCTCAGCCTTTCCTTCTGTCTCATTATCTGAAGTTTCCTTGTTTTATTTTATGGTTTTCAAATTGAATCTACAATAAAACAAACCTGAGAATGGAAACAAACCAAAAAGACTAGAGGAGGGAGAAAGGGAGGATGGAAACATGCCATTGATGTCCCCCCCACCACTTGACAATTTCTGTTGCCAAGTAAGTGGCAGTCATATTCAGGGGGATAATTGAATCCCTGGCAATTAGACAGAAAAATCTGATCAAACCTACAATGAGATCCCTGTAAAAATATTAAAATAAAATGAACAGACAACGAAAGCAAATAAGTTCTACAGAGGGTCTAAAGCACTCTCGGCCTGACCTATCCTAAGACTGAGTTGTATGTTATTGTGGGAAAGGATAGACACGAACCTTTTGGATGGCAATGGGAATGTAGCCACCAGTTTCCTCTGGCTTAGAATCACTTCTGCGGTCCCATAGGCCTTATGCACCTCATGCAGGGTACTGTAGGAATTATATTACACATGAAAAAATCTTCATCATTAGCAGGTCAAGACAGGTGCCTAAATACCTCGTGACACACACCATGCAAGATCTGGATAGAAAGGGTGCTCTCGTTTCACTCTCTGCTCAGGACATGAGAAAATTGTCACCTGCCTCCATGCCCCCTTCCCTCAAAGGCTGGAAATCAGCAGGCTGATGCTCCATATCCATACTGGTGAACTGGGAAATTCCACCCTATAATCTTACTGTGAAATTCAAAAGCAAAACTGCTATTGTCTTGGACAGGAGCACAGACAGGACTTTTGCGTTCCCAACACCACCATCAGGTCCGTGGATCCTATTCTAAACACTGATCCCAGCCTGCTGGATTCTCAACAGCCGTGAGTCACCACTAACATGTCCCCACTTTTGGGTATTGTCTCCTCACCTTGCTTTTTCCATATTTTCCTCTCCTTCAGAAAAGTCTCTCTCCCTAGCTTGCACACTTTCTCCTTTGCTTTTCTCCACATCCCACCCCCCCGCCCCAAGGCCTACACTTCTCCCTTTCTCAATTTCCATTCTCTGTTTCACCGAGTTCAATTTAATTTAAAACAAATTGCTTTATTGGTGCCACTGAAAAACAAGGATTGCAAAAGCCATTATAAACATGTACAAGACACTATGTAAAAAATATTTAAGGAAGGAATAGTGCAGCAAATGCAATCAATATATTCCACATAAAACATTAGCAGGAACAGGAAAAAGGAGTAAAAGTCAAACTCTCGTTAAGTGCACCACAAGCCTACTAAAAATTCAGAGCTGATAACATGTTAGCACATAATCAGCAGCATTCCAGTTCCCACTGCTGTGCTCGCCCCGGTTCCTGTGCCCTGACTCCAGCAGCAGCCTTTCACAAATCAATGATCTCTTGCTATTTCAAGGATTCTGGGCTGAGAACTAGAGCCGTTTCCTTTGGATCTCTTCTCACTGCGCTGCTGCTGATAAAACCATAGATCTCCATCTCTGTCACTTCTGAGTCACATTTCAGAGCTGTAGCAGACAGGCACTGAGGGTGGGGAGAAGGTATTTACATAATTTTAGACCCGAAGAGGGAAGAAGCCTATGGCCATTTTTAGAAGGCAGCCTTGTATCAGATCTGCCCTCAAACATGTTGCCTTGTTTGTCTTTGAGTCTTCTTCAGAAATAATTATTAGATGCCTAGGGACATTAGTGGCAAGGAAGACTCGCACCCAGAAGATCCCTAATTATGGTCCAGAAACTGCGCAGTTCCACCATCCCTGAAGGAGTCATGAGTATTTCCCTTCTCAAACTCACTTTAGCAAAACCCTTCTTTTCACCTTATGCAGCCATCTAACAAACCTTTGCCTGGTGCACTTCCAGAGAGTCACCTTGAAGCAAACAGTATGCTGTGTGAAACCTGGTGCCGCTCAGCAAAAGCAAAGCTTGGAATCCTGTCCCCAGCAACCAAGGATAAATTTTCAAAAGCTAAAAGCATCTGAAGTCAGCGCAAATGGACAGAGATTTTCAGAAGATACAAGCAATCTGGAGGGCAGATTAGTTGACACAGAGCATGGCAGCTTCTCTAAAATGGACCTAAGGAGGACAAAGCCAGCTGGGGATTTCTGCTTCTTCCCAGTCTTTTCCCTCCCTAATCCACCCTTCCCATTTCCCCACATCCGTGCGCCCCAAGCAGCAAAGCACACAGCAGTTCTAACGGTCCCTTCTCACTCCATTTCCCCACAAGGCCAAAGACAGCCTTGCTTTGAGATGCAAGACGATTCATTGGTTTTGCTTTTCCCTTGCAACTGTTAGATTATCAGCTTATTTTTCTGACAACTCCTGGATGCCCCAGGAATCCCAATACAGACAAAATACTCTCGCCTCTCTAAGAAATTAAGTTTTCTCTGAGGAAGCCATCAGTCAGAGCGCATTCCACTTACTGCAGAGAGTGAGAGGTCTCTGCTAATAGTTTGCTTTTTAGAACAGGACATCAGTGCTGCCTCCCTGCCGCTGCACTGCCTTGCTCAGCCCAAGAACAGCTTCTGGGGCTGCTTGCAAATCGCACCGCTTTTAAAGGCACCTTCAATTCCAGATCATGTGAAGCACACTTTCCCTTGTAACCATTTTCTCACTCTGTTCAAACCAGATGAGAGTGCATTTTAAGGAGGATACGCCCAAGGGTTGGTGACACCAAGTAGATGAACCTTTTCAGCTCCAAGCTGTGTATGTGAATCCTGCCCATTTAACTCATCTGTCTGGGTATTCATACTCAGCTCATCACCACAGCAGCTGACCAGTTAAACTGAATGGCTAGTGATCCAGCAACATTTTGAATTCTCATCCAAAACAAAGCAGGAGTTTATAACCTAAAGGACATATAGTCCTAACCTTACATACCACCTCTCATGGGAAGTCTTCACAGAGTGACAAGAAAAGAGGACGAAACATTTTGACAAAGCTTGTGGAGGATGCCCATGAGAGAACAAAACCTTTCTATAGGACAAGTCTGTCTTCACAGAATCATTAAGGTTCAAAGACCCTTAAGATCATCAAGACCAACTGTCAACACACCACCACCGTGCCCACTAAACCCTGTCCTGAAGTTCCACGTCACACATTTTTTGAACACTTCCAGTGATGGTGACTCCACCACCTCCCTGGGCAGCCTGTGCCAATACTTGACCACTCAGTAAAGAAAATTTCAGTAAAGAAAATTTTCCTAATCTGCAATCTAAGCCTCCCCTGGCACAACTTGAGGCCATTTCCTCTTGTTTTGTTGCTGGTTATTTGGGAGAAGAGACCAACACCCACCTCACCACAACCCCCTTTCAGGTGGTTGTAGAGAGCAATAAGGTCTCCCCCTCAGCCTCTTCTCCAGACTGAATAACCCCAACGTCAACAACAATACCAACCTTCCTTTGGTATTCTTTGGGATACAGCAATGCAACACTTGGAGTGGACCATTTAAGCAACTGTCTAGATGCTTTCTGATACAGCCCTAATAAACACCTTTTATTCTTCAGTTGATTATCAGCCAATAGCAGTGTTTTCTAGCTTTTTCAATCTGCTAACTGAAGTGAAAAAACACTTGCTCCCCTGCCTCTCCATTCAGTTTGCTACATGTGCAATTTAGTCAAGGGCAGCAAAGATAAAACTGTGACAAGCAGACATTCATACAGCAAATCTATCAAAAGCAACCCGCTCACAAAAATGGCCTGACTTCTAACCCAGCACCAGGCCAACTCCTGCAAAGCACTACATGTGGTTTAGTCTGTAATGCAGTACCCAGGCAGAAAACTGCCGAGGAGAACATTCCT
Source organism: Phaethon lepturus (assembly GCF_000687285.1). NCBI lineage: Eukaryota > Metazoa > Chordata > Aves > Phaethontiformes > Phaethontidae > Phaethon > Phaethon lepturus. The sequence continues at coordinate 74,505 of NW_010512835.1, forward strand.
GAAGCAATGAAAAAATACTGATAATATTTGTCAAAGTAAAGTTAGAGCAACAAAATAATGGTTATAAATACTAATGGCTGTGAAATTCTAAATGGGAAAATAGTACACATCCAGTGTCTGGTTTAAGCAGCTCTCTAAGGATACGGCTGTCTAACATGAGCCATTTACCTGACCCGAGAACACATGGGTGCAGAGGTTCTGTGGTAGGTAAAGAACAGCAGCTGTGGTTTTGGACGTCTGATGTACAGTACATCCCATGTAACGCTGCTGCTCTGCCAGCTATGTCTCTGCCACCTCCACCTGGGGTACCCTGGATCAGGGTGCATCCTTGCCAGGCGAGGGACACAGCAGTATGACAACCTCCTGCCCTGTCTTGCCCCATCAGGGAACCAGCATATCTAGAACACAAGAGGATGCTTGTGATTTTAATTTAGTTTTGCCAATCATGACTGGAAACAGGGCACTCCGCCCAAAACACCACCTGCCTAAACTTTTTGACAGCTCCTGGCCTCATTTCCAGGAAGTCTTCCACAAAAGGGAACCTGTTGTCCTCCTTATCCTTGCCAGAACTGTCCCTGCAGTATCTCCTCCCTTCTTCTCCAATACCTAACCTGACTAGGTAACTCAGGGGAAGGAGGAAAGCTGTCTCTCCTCCCCAAGACCATTTGGCACCCTCTGCATCACCCACCACCTCCCAGGTGGATCTAGGCTGTCTCCATCACTGTTCTTTGTGCCTTATATATTAATCACTCCAGATACAGTGATAAACATCCCTTACTCATCTGTGCTTCATTTGGTTTTGGCCCTTAACTGTGACCTCCTGTTTCAACATACTTGGGTTATAGATACCATCACACTCCCCCCACCCCATGATGTTACTATCAAGCATGTGTCCCACTACAAACATGACTCTAACCTCTGCAGTAGCATTTTCAGGGTTTCAAGGTAACATTGGCGAAAGCCAACAGGAGACTAGCTCCACTTCTGGGATTCAAAGCTAATGAGAAGATAAAAAAACCCAGAATGTTTGTCAGCAATGTGAAGCTGGAAGACCAGAACAGACTGGGATTCCTCAGCATCTCCCTATGGGCTGCTAGCCATGTACCAATACTATTCAGCTTCACAGTTCAACCCAAAGGGAGCAAGGAGAGCTAAGGGGGCAGAGGTGTCTTCCCCAGCTAGATTTTCCTCATCCTAGGATTTAGAAGTATGCTGTGATGCAAGAATGATGCATGTGAGCCAAAAAGACCCTGAAAGAATCCTAGTACTTTCCTGTGTCCAAAAGCTCCCAATATATTTTCAAGTTTACATCATGCTTAAAACATCCCAGATATTTCCAGAGACTCCATGACATGGGAATGAAACTAATTTCTGGGAGTGTCAGAGGAATGCCTTTTGAGCTTGTGATCCCTTGTGAGTACCTTGAGTCCCAGTAAAGTTACAGCCTCTGGTTCATGAAGAGCCACCTGCCTGTAAGGCATCCCAACTAGAAATGACACAGATGCATCAACAAGAGTGGGGAAAAACAGACCTCTCATGCTTAGAATTTATTTGCCAAAACTCCATCCCAGGCATATTCTTGCTATTTGTTTTCATCCAGACCTCCAAGTTTTATCATAAATTACCACTTGCCAAATGCAACTTTCAGATCTGTAGTGAACTGATCATTATTAATAGGGATAGTTATCTCCTCCTCTGGCTTATGTGTCCTTAAGAGCAGATAAAATGCTTGTAAAATAGTTTCCTATTCAGTATATACTGATTGCTTTCTTCTGAAACATACTATTTCTCAGAGCTATCACTGTGTGGGACTCATTACCCAGAAGGCTTTGGTCATTGACAAATGTGGTAGACCCTGCACTGCCTTGAATGAAGGTTTGTAATGTAGCTTTTATCTGCACTTTTCTATAGCTCTATTTGTTTCTTACTGTTCTCACTCAGTAGCCTCCAAATAAAATGGATTTCACCACATAATGCAAACAAAGCATGCCCTAGAAAGGCTTCAAATGAAATTATGGATGATGCTCTTCGTTAAAAGCAGCCATGAAGATGCTGTTTAAACAGGCTGATTTCTCAGCAGCTGCCTGGGTACTACAGAACACTGCTCTGAAAGGGAGAGAGAGGTCACAGACCCAGCTGTCCCAGAACCAACTGTCCCAGCACTGAGGCTCTCTTCATTAGCCTCAGCTTTCCCAAGATTAACTGTCTATTCTCCCCCAGAAATCCTCATACCTTACCCACAGAGACAACAAGTCACCTGCACCAGTTCATCTTTAAGGTGAGGGCAGAGACCATCCCTTAGCTCCGTTGCCCATCGAGGTGCAGACTGATCTGGCATCCATCAGGTACCCAGCACACGGCTGCCATAGTACCCCCTCCCGGGGGAGGCAGAGAATAGCTGCGTGGGTGGCTGGCCAAGGTCAACCCACCACATAACCCTCAACAGTTATGTGATAGAGAGGAAGAGCACATAGCACACTAAAAGAGAAATCCATCATTTCTACAGCTTCCTCGGATGGAAGAGGAATGCATAGTTCATTGTTAGATACAGTCCTTCCATGTTCTGATTAAGAGATTGTAAAAGCAGATACTTGGCAATATAAATGCTGAATGGGTCACTGTGCTCTGTAGGTAAGTCTATTCAGACTGACATGTAAATTATAGCCTTGCTTGCTCCTTGCTTTGTCCCCAAATGGGCTAAGGAGCACCCAGCAGCTTTTCTGATGCCCATCCGACACATCACAGTAAGATTAGGTTGTTGAGAAAGGGATAATTGAAGTGAAGTATCTGTGAGGAGGAAAATAGAGGTGGGTTGTAGCTAGGAAAAGAGACATGCTTTAATTTGAAGATCCATGCTTTCCCTTTAATCAGAACATCAGTGAAAATTGTTCTGTGCCTGTAGGGACTGGGATTTAGAAGGCATGCTTCGTGTGTATCATCCGAGACAAGAGGCAGGACAAGTACACAGGCAGGTTGCAATACAGCAGGAGAACAAGGTGAGTGACACCCTTACACCATTTGTTTTCAGATTAGAGTCCCACGAAGGCAGGATACCTGCACAGAGCAGAGTACCCCAGCAGAACAGGTTGCCCTGCTAAAGCACAAAAAGCCAGCGAGGTGTCTGTTACTATCTTTCAGAAAAAGCTTTTCCTTGCCACTAGTCAGTCTTCTGCTGTCTGAAGTAACAGTTACATGAGAGAATGAAGGAGTTTCCTAGGGCCTTCTTGCATTATTTTCTGGTTCATGGCCCCAGGAAAGCAGCATCTTTCATTCTATATACAAAGCAGGGACTAGGTCTCCCCTTCCTTCCCACCAGCCTACAAGGCAGGTAGCTCCTAGATTACCTTGCAGCAGGAGGTACCCACAATTTCTCAAGCACTGTCAAGAGCACTTAGATGAAAGGCCAAAGCAGCACATTTCCTTGACTCCAGTGGAGACACAGCTGCATATCATACTCTTAATGCCATGATCTGAAATTTGTTTACTGTCTGGCCACAGACAAGCAGAACAACTGGTAGCAACAAATGAACTTTGGTGCTCCAGCACAAAACCCTGTGATCTACCAGCTATGCTCATCCCTTCTTCCAGCAAGCAGAGCAGAGACAAAGGTAACGGCTCCGGAGAGCATGATGTGAGCTAGTCTGAATTCATAAGAACACAGAATGAGCTAGAAGGTGTTTCCTCCCTACTCCCTTCACTTACATCCTCAACTTCCTAGCAAGCCCCTCCACTACTGAAAGCAGAAGAGGGAGGTGATTTGACTCCCTGGAGACAAAATAGGGACAGCTGATAGTTCCGATGCACGGGATTTGTACATCTCAAGTTCCAGGTATGATCTGTAACTTCTCCAGAGCTACCACATTCTAAGAACCCTACTAGAAGACAAGTCCACAGAAGGTGATTCTAAGTATCTTGTCAAAACCTGCAGAGGGATAATTTCTTTTAAAATAAAAATGTAGGATAGTGTCTTCTGTCACCCAGGGGTATGCGAAATGCAACCTTTCCAGAGTTTAAGTTACTATATAGTAACTAAAAGGGGAAAAAATACTAGGCCTGGTGCATTCATGAAGAGAAATCTGCTAAGAATACTTCCACTAAAGCAGCCAATCTAGTTTCTAAGTCCTCACTAGAGCTGTGCTTTAAGACAAAGCTCCAATCCTAGAATACAAGAAAAAGATATGTCCTCTGATGTTATCAACTGCCTTTCATTTGTACATAATTTTTCATTTGGGTAGTTTAGAACACTTGGTACCTCACTAACTAATTAAAGATCATTTTGAATCCTAAACATTATCAACTGCATTTTGTTATCACCTCTCCCTGGCCCTTGAAATCTCTGGACCATTTAATTAGCAGAGCTACAGTAAGTTAAAGGCACTGGAGCATACAATTCCTTTTGAAATCAGATAACCACAATATCTTTGCAAATCTGGCCTCAAACCTTGTTTCAAAGACAGAAAATGGAGAAGTTCTCTTCCAAGGAAACAGCTGCAATACCAAAGAACCCCAAACAGAGACTAGGTCCTTGCTATCCAAAAAAATAACCTAAGGCTAAGCAACAAGATGAGGCAATTGGAGATAATGACCCAGCATTTATCCTTTTCACTGAAGCCCATTGAAATGAGCAGCATCATGTTGAAGGTGTATTTAGCTTTTGGAGGGGCAGAGCAGGAAAAGTATTGGATGGTTATTTCCCAGTTATCTTTCCTCTTAAGAGTGGAAAGGAGTTCTTTGGTAGAGACGCAGGTAAAGAAGTGAACAGACAGTGAAGGAAAAGCAGTAAATGAAAGCACTGTTTATCCATCCTGTCCTAAGTCTAGATTCTTGGTCTCTCAAGATGCTTTTATTGCCTGCAGGTTCCAGCTCAGAGCAGATCCTACCACAACAGGCATGGTAAGAAGCAATCTGCCCCTAAACAAAAATCAAAACGATTGTCACAAAAGTAAATGAAAACCAAGTGTCCTGTCCTGGCCATACAGCTGCTCATCTTGGGAACAGACCCTCCCAAGTCCCATGTGTTTGGAGATATCCATGTGCTCAGCCACCCTATGGAGTCAGGGACCAATTCAAGATAAACAAGAGGAAATTAAGAATAATTACAAATATTGAGCCTTTCTGTAAACTCAGTGAACTAAATGGCATTGCCCAGAGGTGCTTTTAGTTCATGGATCCATAAGGCTTTGCTTTTCTGTTCCAAATTTATACTTACCAGTATAACTTGTAGCAATCTGGAGGAACTAAGACTTCTCAGGTATATTTTGCAACTTCCAGTTAAGCTCAGTCTGTCTTTATATTCACTGTCATCTAAACTGTGAATATATTATTTTTTTCCCCCAACTTTCCAATTTTATCATCTACCATCAGTGTGTCATTTATGTGCAATACTGCCTAGATGGAAGCCCAGGATTTTTATTTATTTCTTGTTCAGGAACCTCACCTTAATGTGTTATAATACAAAACATAACAGCCATTACTAGGTTGGATAGGAAAGTTAATATTTCATTTGCTGTGTTTTATGTCCTGATGGCTTCCTACTAACATCAGAGTTAATTCTCACATATTTCACCAGGGAATGTAATGGAGTGGAAAGACATTCCCTAGCTCTGCAATCACTATTCTAGCCAAGACACAGATGGAATAGGGACTTGCAGAAATGCATTGGTGGTGTCTATTCTGGACAGACTTTCAGCAATTTATATAAAATACTAATACATTTGTCAGGGAGACAACATCAGACATTTACTCTTTTTTTTTCACAACACAAATGAGAAAAAAGGAATGGATGCATTTACTGAGATACAATCTTTAAGTTAGTGGCGTGGAAAATTGCATTGATACTTCCTGAGTAAAATGATCAACTTTATTGAACAGCAGCAAAAGCTGAATATTTGCATGAGGCTTTTAAAAAGAAATCTTAATCTTCTCTCTATGACAAGTAAAACAGGAAGTAAAGCAATTTATCTGGATGTTCTCCAAGGCATGAGAACTTAATTGGAGACCAATTTATTTTTGGGGCAGAGGAAAACATATTGATCATGAGCTACATAGAAATGAGAGATGTAAAATTGGAGACAAATTGAGCTGAACATGCTTTAAAGAAGGGAATTTGATGGTTTACAGGTCCAGAGTATGTAGTACAGTCCTTCCAGCTCTAAGTTCCCAGATTGAATCTAACTCACATTTGACCAAGAAGTACAAGACTACACTAGATATGAGCAATTCAAATAACTTTGATGATCTCACATTTTTTTTTGTGTCAGTCTACAGGTAGTGTCCCTATAACCAACACTATTAATGGCACATGCTATTTCAAATTCATCAAGAAAAATAAATGGCATCTAGAAAATGAATCAAATAATGTGGTCCCACAAAGATAGGCCAGCTAAAGGATCTAGAAGCAGCTGAAGAAAATTGATAATTTTGTCATCATTTCTTCACTACAAGCAGAAAAAGATCTTATCTCCCCATCACAAACAACTTTGCCCTTTTAGGTAAAGTCCAAACAGGTTCCTTCTAGTCAGCAATGAAACCTATCACTTGTTCTTCTGCACACTGAGAACTCCTTGCATTTATTGCATGTTACTTAGTAGGATTTCTACAGACTTCTGCCCTGTTCAGCCCTCTCCATTAATGCAGTACATTAAGGTTTAGAGAGTTATTTATTTACAAACAACCTTGTCTTCCCTGCCTATAAGCTTTTAACCCTGTTGTCTTGATTGACCAAAACCTTAACATTGGCAGACCTCTTTTACCCTTAGTTTTTAGATTTCATAGGAAAATTCCTGAATCACTCCAGCAGAACACTTCCTCCTACAGTACAGGTAGACAACCCTTAGCCCCACAGGGTTCTCACTCATGTATTCCTGCCTCTAAAAGTCATGTGGCCTTGCCAATGCCTGAGCCCAAAAGTTTCTTTTCTTTCCATGAACATCACAGGCTCAAAGAGATTTCTTTTGTGAATGTGTGTATGCAAATCTATCCACATTTCAAAAAGTTTTGCTTTTGGGCATCTGAAGTTTATCAGACTGATTTCCAAAAGCCCTGGGACCTTCGGAATCTCACACTCCCTGTTAGATCTCGTCTGTCTGGAACATTGTGGACAGCGATAAGTCCTCTTTATTTAAAGAAAAAAGTAAAAGCACATAGAAAGCCACAGCAACTCCCAGGACTTTCATTACAATTCAAAGGAAGAGCTCCCTGCAACAGCTGTCAGCAGCATGGTTGGCATTCTGAGCAGGCCTCTAACATCAGTTAAAAGGAAGCTCAGCCGAAGCAGAGGATGACACATAAATAATCCAGTGGTCACAACTTCCACCAAGCAGCTACATCGCACACTCCAACATGAAAGCTGGTGCTAGGGTCCTTCTTTTGAGCCTGAAAGACTTTGTCCTGTTTCCCACTCTTCCCCCTTCTCCACCCTTGCTTCTCACTTGCACTCCAAGCCCCTCCCCTTGCTCATTAATTTAATTATTCATGAAGTGGAGCTCTAGTACTCTGGTTAATCTTTTGCATTTTCTTCCCAGTTAAGGTAAGTGACAAGCGATGCATGCAATGTCAATTAAAGTATTGATCAGCCTACAGCATTCACCATCTCAAACTGGAACAGTCAGCGCTCCTCAGTCCCTCTACACCCCAGGGCATCCAGGCTGCAGAGATGCTTTTGTCTGCCTGACAGTGTTGCTCTATCTGCAAAGGCAGAGGCACAGCCCCACTTGGTGTTATGGCACATGCAGCGAGGTTTTTAACACTTGCAGCAGACACTCTTGCAGCCTCACGCTTCTGGTGGTGCCAGCCCTCTTCGTTCCTTTCGAAATGCAGCATGTGCAGGAAGATGTGCTTCGACAGCCTGTCACCCCTTCCTCATGCTCAGAGCCCTCACAGCAGTTGCCTCCTGGCCAACAGGCCCTTCAGCCAGTGCTGAGCAAAGGCAGAGTCTCCTCAGCACATTCATTCCATTTTTCCCGTGGCTGCCCACTCAGTACTCAGATGGAGTAGTCAAGCCTTCTCCAGCTGCAGAATCCCTTCTGCATTCGCAGGGCTTCCAACTCCCATGCCAGAGCTTGAAGCAGAAGGAAGAGTGGATCAGTTTGTAGCGTCAGTGTAGTACAGCAGCTCTATTTGCTGGCAGATACTCACATCCTGTCTGCAGCGATGCTGAGGGCGCTGAGGGTACCAGGGTCTCCCACACTATGTTTGCCAGGGCAGCTATCGAGGAGGTTAGTGAAACAAAGAAGTCCTCAGGTTCAAAATCCTGCCTTGGGAATCGGGATCAATGGCAAGTACTCACCAAAAGCACACAAGAAGATAAGGCGGGTAACCTTGCCCTGTATCACATCCCCAGTGCACGCCCAGACACACACCCATGCTATCCTGGGCGCTGGGGCACTCTGTGCCAGCCGGCATGAAGAGACTTGTACAAAGCAGCAAAGGCAAGAAGAGGGCTGTCTTTCAGCACCCCAGTCTCTTTGCAAATCCAGCTTTAGATTCAGGCTCTGTAAGGAGGGGACCTAACGTGATCGTAAGGTAACGCCCTGAAGATTTAAAGAGGTGTGCACAAAGGGGAAGTGGGGGAGGGATGCACTCAGCCCTGCTTAAAGGCAACCACCAGCTGTGCTCTAGAACAGCCCAGTGACCAAATGAAGCCAACATGATTCATTCGAGCAGGAACCGCTCGGCTCCACTAGCCAAAGGCTGCACTAGACTGCTGTACCCCTCAAACACCTCCCCTTTCCTCCATCCGCAGTGACCCTCACACTCCCGCCTCCCCCACTGCCTCCCTGCTGTAAAGCAGCTTTTTTAAGACACATATGGCTGTGGCTAATGAAGCCACTGGTTTCACATTCATTAAGAGGTGTTTGATCTCTCAGCCCTAGACTCTACAGCCTTGGCACTTGCTGCCCCCGATGTCTGACAAGAGGAAGGGATTGGGCCCTGAAGCTAGCAAGGGTTGGGAGAAAACGTGGAGGGAAGGACACTGCATTGTAAAATTAAGAGAACAGCAACTTATGGTCATAATTTAGCTTAAGGCAACAGGAGGAAAAATTTCTCAGGCAGCTATTTTTGACACCAGGGATGCTATGATCTCTTGCCCTTCTGTGCTGCCTTTGTGCCCGTTCTCTTCTTTAAGGAGAATTTAAAGGTGAGCTATAAAACAGGGAGAAGGGGGAAAAAGACATGGTTTCAGAACCCAAGGTAGTATCTAGAAGTATGTGTTGGCCTGAAAAGCTCCAGTAAGTATCAGTGATGAGGACAGGCTGAGAGCCTGCTTCCCACCTGGGGAATGGCCTGTATTTTCAGTTTGTTGATATTCCAATGAATACTTTGGAGACAATATCTCAGAGGGCACTAGTTGAGCATCTTGGAGTCACATGCAGAGGACAAAGGGGTTGAGGCTGTAACATCTCCAGCTGTAGGGAGACAATTCTAGTGTTATGCCGCCCTAAAAAAAGCTTCAAGTCTCAGCAACCTTCCTGATCCTCAGGGGCCACAAATCCAGAGGCAAGTGCCTGTGTCTAACTCACTTCCCCAGACATTTTGGTAAGTGTGATGAGGTGTGCTCAACATCAGAAGGCAGGACAACCCAGAAGTCCTGGCTCCTACTTTCAGGTTACTCTTAGACAAGTATAAAAAGTAGGCTGAGGGTAATAACTCCATTTTGTCAGACAAAAGAACATGAGTTGCTTTCCTGATATTTGCTTCTAATCCACAGCACAAATATATGTTCTTATAGAACCTGACCCTGAGGGGTAATGAACAACTGACTCCGTACGAGAGGCAGAGGTTTGTGGTACCCTCCTTCCAGAGATGCTCCCCTCATCATCTGACAGCTTAACTGTTTACTTTTGGACAGAACTCTAAGTGAGGGCTTCCTCAGAAAGACCAGCAGGGCTGAACACGAAGCATGTAAATGCTTCACTTGGCAGCTTTCAACTTTGGAGCCCCAGGGCTCTTTTCGGAAAGGTATTCCTCCTGATAGCACGAGATAGCAGCTTTCAGATGACACCATGGGAGACAAGAACACGTGAACCTGCAGGGGTTTCTGCACAGCAAATCCCTGCTTCTGCCAGATACTGCCTGTATTCTTGTCTTCAAAGTGATTTCAATACACTATATTAAAAAATTGTCATCAAGTAAAGGAAAACCGTCAAACCTAGGGGCACAGTGAATTCATAACATCAGTGACAATTTCTTATTTCTTCAGTCTTTCATCTGAGGCTGTGTTGCCTACAGGGTTGAGAAGAGGCCTCTGTGTGTGTATATATATTTTCATCTAATCACTGCTGAAAAACAGCAGGTCTTTTCACAAACTTTAATGAAACAACTCATTCTGTTGGCCAGCCACACACTATGTATTTATGTTCCATTGCTTTCAAGGGCAGGGGAGTGCACCAACACAGGCTACAGACAGAATTCTGGAATGCGTCTGCGCCAGTCACTTGCACGCTCTGCCTTCCCATCTGTGAAAGGCTACTGGTAACACCTCCACCGCAGGACAGGTTGCCTGCTTGCCCCAAGGGCATTACAAGCCCTCAAAAAATCAAAAAGTTGTGGGAAAAGCCTGCTTCCAAGGCACAGCTAGAAAGCTTGAGAAATGCACTCACACTCCCAAGATGTAGATGGCTGGAGAAGCATAGAATTCAATGGTGTTTAGAGGTACTCTCAGCAGCACGTACCTGTAATGAGGCATACCTGCAATGCTAGACTGACACTACAAAATGAGCGCTCATTTTTAGACATTCTTTCCAGGTCTATTTGTGCCTCACCTCTCAGGACAGGACATAATCTTTGTGCCTCCCAGGACGTCTCAGTTCTCTATAGCCTGACAGCTGTTGAATTTTGCATTGGAGTTTGAAGACAGAAAGCATGAGCTGAATATGCTACAAAGTCAGAACTGATTCGCATTCAATTCTCCAGGAACATACAAGCGAATGTTTCATTTAATCATCCCATATTCTCCAAGGACTCTCCCTCTCTCACCACTGAGGAGGGTTCCTGTGCACATAAACACAGCTTACACGGGAAGATCACCTTCAGTGAAAGCACACAGGTAAACATATGCCAGAGCATGTCTCCTATCACGAAGACACTGCCATACGTACAGTGCGCAGAACCCCATTCGCATAATGAACCGCCGGGTTGAAAGCATCCCGAACAAGAGGGAAAACCCCCAGGGTCTCCTGTCAAGCGTGCACAGGCAGAACAGCTTACTGTCTGCTGCAGCACCCTCAAGATCCTTACTCTGGGAGACAATTCCCCCGCACGGAGCTCGATTAATTCAAATGCCTGGCCCTGCAGAGAGCTTTCTGGGAACAAAAAACCAAACCCTTAGAGTACTAAGGCTCTGCTCCTTATCTTTCAAGAAGGAGTGGCAAGAGCATGATACACACCCATGTCAGAATAAAAACAAAACCAAAGAGCCTCAGTATTTGTATTGTTGTAGGACCTATATTGTGTACCTGTAACTGAAGCCTGGCTGTACTGGATGGAATAAATATCAGCTGCTCTGAAGTGTTTTGTAACTAAGCAGACAGACAAGCAAGGATAATTGCATTTGTTTTGTATGTCGAAGGGAACAATACAGATGTCATACAGGACATTTTGTGGCAGGGGTAGGATTTTTATCATCTCAATTTAGCTGAAAGCATTAACTGAGGGGCTTTTTATACCCTCTTCTGCTCTAGTGGAGGCCTCTGGAAAGACAGGGCAGAGAAGTGTAGCTTTTAGGAAACAGGTTTTCACATCAAACACTGATAGAAGTCAGCTATTCCTCCCTGGGAACACACGAGACACTTAGATAACCAGACAACCGTATCTCACTACATTAGTTAATTCTTCAAGAGTACAGTGAAGTTCCCTCAAGCAGGCAGGTTCCAAGCCACTGTTCAAAACCAATTCCTTAAGCTTCAACTGTCTGAAAACAAGCATGGAAGAACAGCTATGAAGCAGGAACAAATATAGGTATTCACATCACCTAATCAGAGACACTGCAGACTAATGCTTCTACCTCCCTTGGTGGTGGTCAGGGAAGAGAAACTCTCTCCAAGGGTGATTTACAAAACCTGTCAGATGGATGAAGAAGGACCAGAAATAAGACATGCAAAGCAAACAAGGGAGATCGGGAACTGAAATTGTAGAGCTTGAAAAGGGAAACAAAGGCCCTTGAGCCCAACAAGGATGAGGCTAAATCCATAAACCCAGGCTCCCACAGAGGATTTGCCAACTGTGCAGCCCGGGGACTCGGGGCACAGCAGGAGAGCAGTGACTGCCCTTGTCAGAGTCACTCCCAGCCCTGCTCGTCCCCCCTGCAAGGAGTCAAGGCCCTGCGGGTCCTCATGTCCCACCTCTCCCAGCTGACACCAGTGAGCCCAGACAGGGAGCCAGGCTTTCCCTGCCATAAGCCTCCACAGCCGTCCTGCCCAGAGCACTTGTACCAGTCCCTCAGTGCCACAACAGCATTGGATAAAGGAGAGTGGAGGTGGGGAAGATGCAAGAAAGATTGTCACAGTCCCATCCCTGCTGGCACAGGTGGGAAAAATAAACCTCAATTCTTTCACTCCTAGCATTTTAAATTTAAGTCTGTCTCCTTGAAAGAACAAGCTGTGAAAAAGAATTTTTTTCCTTCCTCCTCCTCCATCCGTTTCAAATGTCAAGCAAATTGGCGCCAGCTCTGAAGGGCTAAAAAACTAGGCCCCTTGCAGCTGCAGAGCACTGACTTGCATCACATCAGGTCTTCGCTCCTTGTTTTGTAAATAAGTCAAGGACAGCTGGAATAATATACCTGTCAAACAGTGAGCTTCCACCTTCCCTTGACAGCTCATATGTGCTGCCTGTCTTTTTCGTAAGAGTCTGCCAGAAGGACTCCATTCTTTAAACACATGTTGATGTATAAACACGTACTCTGTTGCTTTGGTACGTTCTAGCCATTGACCACGGACCCGAGAGCGGCTTCTCCTCCAGTCTTCATTTCTCATTTTGGTTTCAGGCCAGATCTGGTTCCAGCCTTTCACTGTGAGGTGTGCTATAGGCAATGCAGGCAAGACATGCGGTCAGTCGCCCAGCACTTTGTTTTAGTTTATGACTGACACATGCTAATCAGTTCAGCTCAGACTCCATACCAGGGGCCTGTCTACTAGACAAAATCTCTGGCAGAAGTTTCTTTTGGGATAAGTTTACTGCCTCTGAGGAAAATAGGTAGGCTGTTTTAGAGGAAAAAACACATCTCTTACTCATGGTAAGAAATAAACTGTATTTTGGCCAAATTTTTGTATTGGTATGGAGACCATTGTAAAGAGACTCATTAGAAAATTGGAACTTAAAGAAAAATAATTAAGGAACAGACATAGGGCTCCGCAAATGCAAATTTATTGAAGTTTGCAGAGCACTCAGATATTTTGACAATTGTCATGGCAAAGCTCTTGCGGAAACTCAGCGTTGTGTTGCAGTCAGTACAAGCATTACAGACTGTGTCATAAATAACGCATGTAGGCAGTTTGTGATGAGAGCAAAAAAGTGCTTTAGTATAGCCATGCCATTACCACCATCAGTTCTTGCACATGGAGAGAGGCACAGGTCTTGCAGAGAATATTGTAGGTGCTTAAAGATATCAGATACAGGCATAAGCAGGAAGAACTCAAGTTATTTAAAGCAATCTCTGTTCTGACGTTCCCAGCCTCTTGGAGGTCTGCCTGTTGCCTCAACGTTCTTCTCTCAGAGAAGCGAGTATAATGTTATAGAGCTCATGTTTATTTGCTTCAACTGCTATGCAGGCTCTCAAAGCATGGTATGAACTTTAATGAGTTAAGCTGAACCTTAGGCCCTGACTGGTGTAGAGGGATCCAGACATCCCATTCAGGGATGGGCTATCTGAAGCTCAGGGAAGTAATGTTTGCATTAAAAGCACAAATAGAAGAGATGGCATGATTCACAATATATAGGACAAAGCTTTGGTGCCACGAACTGGAACAAGTCTCTGCCTGTCTGTAGAGCAAAGGCGGTAGGCACTTTATCTCACACACAGGATTAGCCCGTCATCTTTACAAACCAAGCTTTTTGTCTTGTTACTGACATACCACAAAGATGCAAGAAATGACATCGCAGGAGCAGAATATTTGACACAAAATAAAGCTAGCAAAGCACCTGGGCAATGAAGTTCAAATACCAACTGTGCTTTTGGTTACTGAGAGGTATTGCTTAATACAGCAAGGAAGCCACTCTGACCTCTCTTACTGCTGAGAATAAAGCAGTTGAAACAAGCATAGTAGCAATGGTGGAGAATCACAGAAAACTAGGCTTGATTTCTCTGTTAAGGAAAACCAAGGCATTTCTGCTTATCAATCCAGTAAGTGATAGCAAGGCTGAATTCAATGCCCTAATTGCAGGCTTAACAGGCTGTGCTGGGTCAGACCCAGGTTCCCTCTAATCCACTATCCTGTTTTATCCAGCAGCCAGATGCAGAGACAGATAAAAGAACAGAGCAAACATATCCAGGTCTTCCCTGATCTCTGCTTTGAGCATTGATTGATCAGACCATAACACTGAGAGTAATTGCATTAAAATTATTAAGACTCAAACTAAGACTTGGCCCATTGAGCATAAGCTTAGCCAAACTACTTGTACTTCTATTCACCTCAGTGCACTATCATCTCATTTACTAAGCTAAATCATCACAAGTTTAGCAACTCTCTGCAGGTTTTTGTAACATTCCCTCTACCGAAGGTCAACATTTTGCTGCTTGAGCTAGCAAAACACCTCCTGCAAGTAGCATGCTGCTATCCCCCACTCAGAGTAGGGGCTGCAACAAACAGCTTCCAACTTCCTTAGGTGTCAGTGCCTGCAGACACAAACGACTAGAAAAGCCAGGAGCATCGTTGGAAGTGACACTGTGGTCTGAGTAAGAACACTAGCCAAAACACTGACCAAATGTTTCCACTTTGTGTCAAGAAACAAAAATAACTGTTGACAAATGCAAACACAAGAGCTGGGCTAGGCAAGAGATTCTTCAATATTTCCCTGTGTCTGGCTTTTGCTTTCTAATGTTGATACATGCAAAAATCCCGCTGTGCCCAGATCTGGGAACACATCCCGGAGCCCAGGGAAGGTGCCAGCCCTTCCAGCAGGCACTTGCCTGTCACCACTCGCCAGCAGAAACCAGGGCACGCAGCAGAGAAGGCAGCAGGCTCTGCAGTCACACACAGCTTCACTTTCAGCCACACCTTAACCAGCCCTTTCCCATAGCCTGGGAAAGTGGTTAGGGGCCAGCACGGGCCAAGGTCACCTGCCCTGCTCTTGCTGGAGTCAGGGCTACCTAGCTGGGACCTTGGGGAATCAGGTCCTCTGCACCAGGTTTGTCACTGCTGTAGCACAACTCAAGAGCAGAGGAGTTGCTCTCCTCTTCACCAGGAGGACAGGCACCTGACAACGAAAGCAGACCTCTTGCCTGCCTTCGTTGCTGCCTCCCATCCACAACCTCTCCCAACACTGCTTGAGCCATGGTGATTTCTCATCACTGCTCAGGTGATCCAAAGAAGCATGATGGGACACAACAATCAGGTCCTTTTCCTAGAGAGCCACTCTACTCTGGTCCACATGATGTGGATAACTGGCCCCCACACCTTAACAACTTTCCAGATCATATCCTGCCTGCTCTATCACTTAGCAGATGGCCATGGCACCCTCCTGGCATAGTCTATTTTCCCATGTCCCAGGTAATCAAGTGCTCTCACCCCTTTATGTTACTGCGCAGAGTCACTGCCTAAGGATCCATATTCTGCTCAAAGATAGCTCACTAGGAAGCCCCAGAGTATTCAAAATCCAGGAATGTATCTACTTCCAGCCTGTCCCATTTGAAGGTTCTATCTGGAGACCATATTCCTTTTCAGCAGATACAGGCATCTACCTAGAGGGGTAATTTGAGTTGCCTGTCTCAAGCTTTGCGTTTTTCTTGTGGGTGTTTTGGGTATTTTTCTTCTGGTTTTTTTAATGTTCTAAAACTTCTCTTCCCAGCCCTGGGTTTTGCTGGAGGATTTCACCTTTTTTCAATCGATTGCCAGCTCCATCTACCCCAGATAAGTTGCATTTTGATGGTTATTACTCATTGTTGAAATCTCCTCATTCTGGGGACATAGTGTGGTTGAACAGGCTGTGAGGAGGGATCTATTTGTCTGAATATAGACACTGACCAGCAAATGGTCTTCATTTGAGCACATTACCCAGACTGACTCCTCAGTTAAACAAGAGAAGTGCTTCTAAGGAGCAATGCATCCCATCCATGTCCCAAAGTGGATTTCTAATACCAGGCAGGAGAGCCTACCCCATCTGTTACTCTATCTTCATCGACTAAGAGAATACAGCTGAACAGATCAGATGTAGTCATAGGTGCTGCCTTTCGCAGCGCAGTGGTGTAAGCAAAATTGATCTCAGCCAAAATGTTTGTTTTGGCAATGGGAAGCAGGGCCCTGCAAACAAGGACTTCTCCCTGCCTTTCACTCCGTGCTGCAGCTGTGCAGACCTAAGGGGAAGGATTTAGATTACGCTGTCTAGCAAGGCCTTCGAATGAGATTGCTTTTGGCTGCAAGTATAGCAATACATTTGCAAACCACACCACCACCCTGAGATGCCATCTGACTCCATTTAGGAAGGTTTGCTGCAGAGATCCCCTTTTGCAGATATACAAGGAAACAATCCAAAGCAAGACAACCGCAAGGAAAATGTTGTGGCTCTCACGAGCGAGCCCGAGTTGTGAGTCAGGCTGGGACAGCAGAATAGAAACAATAGAGAATAGAAAGCAGGCAGCACCTCTTCCTCCCCAGAGCTGGCTACGTTTCAGTATTACAGAGAACAGTTTATGAAGCTTAGCGAGGAGCTGAAGATTTGAACCACCTCACACAAAGAATACAAGTCTTTATGAGCACAAGAAATCAGCCCTGTGGATCTGGCGTTGATGGGCTTTGCCATTTGGGAAGGTGTTAGCCTCCAGTGGAGAGCTCTCCTTCTGATGGGGAAAAGGTTTGGCCATTCTGGTATGCAGGTGCTTTGATGTTTTATCAGGACAGGCATATACTGCAGCCTCTCAGCACAGATGACATAGGATCTCTCTTGCCGAGCCCCAAAACTCGCAGGAAACTAACACTTGAAACCTCCTGTTCCCTGCTAATGTGCTGAAATGTGCTAATGGCGCAGAAGTGATGGGAAGCATGTATACAGACACTGATTATGTAAGCCTCATTTCTTTAAGAAAGTAAGTTAAAAAATGGTAATGAAAAAGCTATACAGTCTTCCACATATTCTAAGGTTAAATAAGCCCTGCATTATAAGCATCACAGGAATCTGCTTAGATACTTTTTCCTCAAATCTTGCACAGGCTCAGCACCAGAAGAGTCAGCTGTCTTTTCAGACTATTTCCCTCATCTACTAGAGGAAAATGTCTGGAGCAGTGACTGCTGGAGAAACTATTCCATCATGCCTCCCAAAGGACATTGTGACAGCAGGTTTTTATTCCAGAATAAAACACACTCCAAAGTAATTAACATCCTTCCAAAGTGAAGTAATTATGCTACAGTAAAGTCACTTATGTTCCAGAAGAGTGTGTCCATGCAGGCAACTATTCTGGAAGGCTTCCGGCTGAACAGCTTATTCTGCAATAGCTATTCCAGTCAATCCCTCAGCGTCAGCAAGCCCAGAGAATGACAATGATCTCTCATTTCCCCTCCTATAGGGAGGGAAATCAGATTAGGAAAGCTAATGCTCTTCAGGAGATCTTTGAACAATTTCATCCAATTTGACAGATCCACCAGTTTAAGGGAAATTAATTTTTTGCAAGTTTTATAACCCCTGGCAGATTAGAGGAGAAGGGTCAAATTCTTTCCCTGCTCCTAAAGAAAAGGTAACAACTACGCTCAACTATGTTATTAGCTATTGGAGCATCCGCAGGGAAGAGTGCTGTTATGAACCCCGCAACCGTGCGCAAAGCTTGAGAAGCGCATGTTTTATTAAACACCAGAAACTCCAACATAAATCACAAGGCTGAAGGAAAGCTGGCTCTGTTACTTTTGCAGCTCCTGGAACTGCCTGTTCGACAATAAAAAGGACGTGAAAGACAACTAATATTTGAATACATAACTACGTGTAACCATGGGCAAAATGCTGTGCCCCGTTGCCTGCCTCATGGTGCAGAGCAGTACCGCTGATGCCAGTGATGTTCACCTGTTCACAGCGATACAGGAGGTGGGAGCGTATCTCCCAGTACTGTCTACTTGCCAAACAGACTCTAAACTGAAGAAGGCAGAAGGGTTATTTGAGAGCAGAATGACCTGAGATGATTTTAGTGTGGGCTGGCATGTACTTTAAGTGTACCAATCTATCTTTGGAGCTCCTTAGCATATTTGCTCAGCTTATTTGCATACACAAATATAAACTGTACTCTCCAAAAATTGTTCAAGCAGAGTCTGGAGCAAATTAAACACTCAAGCTGAGGAGAGAGAGAGAGAAGGAGAAAGTTAAAGAAAGTTATAGCTATTGAATGTTCTGTGCCTGTAGCTGACACTGCTTAAAGCAAAGAGACTTGCAAACATCGAGTACCAGGAGAAAACATGGAAAACATGACAGGAAAGTCATGCTAGTCTAAGAGGAGGAGGTGCACGAGTAGTTTATTTCTGCATATTTTTCCAGCTAATATGGAAAGCTGTGGGTGTCAGCAGCGATAGGGTTATATCTAACTGGATGAAGAGTTGGGGAAAGATCAAGGCAGAGGTCCTGACCCAGTGCTCCTTGGGACAAGGGATACTACCAATTTCCATGGCCTTCAATCAAGTTTTGACTGGCAAGGAGACTAAATTGCATTGGTCCTGCAGGTGCCAGCTTCAACCCACAGGGCCATGAGCTGGCCAGGCTGTATAAGTAGATCCCACCCCCTCCAGCTTGAGCCAAACTGGGAAATACGTTGTGTGTCAAAAGCCAGATGGAGAAAAGGCTGCCTACACTGGCTGGTCCATTCCCTGCCAAAGCAAGCTGCTCTGCAGTGCAGCAAGACATGGTGGGGTTTGTGGCTCAGTGGCACAGGAATGGGCTATCGTGACTTTTAGCATAGGGTTGTGAATACCTGTGGTTGCTACCGTCCTGCCCTGGGGTGTGTGGGTAAACTGCTTAGTCAAAGTCTGGTGGGCAAAAGCTCACATGAGGCTCCGTTTCAACAATTTGCACATCAAGCTCACCCAGGAGACTGATAGAAAGCTTAGAAAATACAAGCCCTCAAAGAAAGGTCAAATGAAATAGGCTTGCCAGGCCCCGATAAGTGTTTTCTGAACTGGGGATATGACAGACTTCTGATACGTAAAAGGTTATTCTAGAAAGGGAAATGAGCAATTATCCTTCAGGCCACTAGAGGCAGGACGGGGTAAAATAGGGTGAATCTGCAGGGGAGAAAATAGAAAAAGGTAGATTTAGGCTTCCTGTTGTTGTTTTTAATGTTGAGGACAAATAAGCACTGGAACAGACTACTCTGTGCATTCAGTCCTTGTCAGAGGAGGATTTTAAGGGAACCTGCCAGGGTTGGTGTAATACAGTCAGTTGCATAGAGGATAAGGGGTTGGATTAGATGACCTCCAAGCCCCACACATCCCATATTTCTATGGCTATACACCTCTCTTGCATACGCAGAAATGCCAAGAGTTGAATGTGTCACAAAGAATGAACCAAGAAGGAGAAATTGAGGGGTTTATCCATGTCCTAAGGAACACAGTACATGAAATACAGCATACGATCCTAGGGCAGGGCTGTGTCTTGTGTTAGAGAGGAAAAAGGTCTAGTAGCTCCTGTTCAGGGTGGGGCATATTCCTTCCTGACCCCATTGCTAGTGGTCAATTAGTCCTCAAGCATGTGAGAAAGTCACCAGACTCCAGAGGTGTTTCTCAGTGTCCCTGGGAAAACCTGTACATCCCATCCTGTGTCTAGCTGGGACCAATCTCTGATAACCCAAAAGAGCCAAAAGCAGCAATCCAGAAGTTAAAGAGGAAAGAAAAGTAGAAAGACTGATGGTGCAGATTCTTCCTGCCCCCTGCAGACCAGCACCAGAAATCCTGAAGAGGGGCTTCATTTAGTACAGTGCAAGAAGCCACCAAACTCACTTTTGGTCTTCCATCCCCCACTCAGGAGATGCAAAGCCCCCTCCATCAATTAGCACTGCAAAACATCTCTCCATTCCTCTCCAAAGCAGCTGACAATACCCTAGATCAGCATTGCCTTAAAATTTGCTCAGCCCAGCAATTCTACTTTGCATTAGGTTACAAGAGTTAAGAAGGATTTTCTTTGAATGAGTTCTTACTTTCAGGGCAGAAAAAGTAATCAGCTCTCAGAAGCAATGCTTCCCTCCAACCCCCACTCCCCCAGCAAGTCACTGCTGGGGACTGGAATTCATTTCTTGCCTCCTTTCCCCCATGACAGGCAGGCTCTGAGCCCCAGACAGCATTGACTTGCGGTATGAGTCTCCAGATGCATTGCACCATGTAAGAACTGGAGGGAATATTGTCACACAGGAGATGGAGGTGGAACTAAGAGAAAGACAGGGAAAAGAGGTTTCCAACTTGCTTTCTAGCAAAAAGTCAAGTCTATTCTGGGAGTGATTGATTTATCTCATGGGGACAGGAAGGTGCTGGAATTTATCTAGGCTGGCAGGGTATGCTGTGTCTTAAAGGGAAGGGGCAGAAGCTAAGGTGGCTTTTTGTCAGTCATTGTGCCCCCTCTCAAGCCCTGCCTGCCGGAGCTCCCAGGTGGAAGTCAACTGGGGTAGATGAGGCAGAAAGAAATGCAAAGGGACCTACCACACTACTACCTCAAATAGTTACAAAAATCAGCCCAAACTGGAAAATCTGTCAAGTTTTTTTCTTCTGGCTTCTGCAGATAAATTAGGTTTGGCTCAAAACAATCTTCAGGATGATGTTGTGCAAAATATGTCTCTGCCCTTTACAAGTGTTGAAGCTTCTGTGACCAAAACAGTCTCTGGAACAGACCCAGACCCAACCTCTGCCACTAATCAATGAGTTTTCATTGGGAGATTTCAACCTACATATCTGTGGAAGCTTTATCAATGAAAGCAGAGCTAGCACTGCAGCAAGGAGGCAGCCCAGGACCTCCATGGCTCTCCTGTTGTATTGGAAGAAGTTGCAACTTCCCCTTAAACATGTTGCCCCAGGGGCAAAGTGACATCCCCACCAGCTTCTGAGAGTTTGCAATCTCATCACCAGCAAAACTGCCTCCATCTGCTGAAGTGTGAAGCACAAACCACAATTTTGCCCCAGATGTATGGTTCATAACTAAACATGCCTGAGTGGAGATGGTTGTGACCATGAAATGCACTTGCAAGCATATGTGAACTTCTGAAAATTTTCAATTAGATTAAAACTTCATTAGGGTGGTAGATGCTTAGACAACTTTAATTAGCAAGGTTGTTTCTTCCCAACAGGAATTTTTCCTGAAGTTTTGAATCTTGACCATTCCCACCCAAAGTTGCCTCTATTCTTGCCATGCAACAAGGAAACAAAAAAAATGAGGCAAAAAAAAAGAATTTATGTGCCTGGGGGAACTTGGGCACATTCAGTGACAAAAATGGTAAAAGAACCAAACAATTCATTGCTGCTTGCCTTTGATCTGCTGAATTATTCTTGCAAGGCCAAGGAGCATCTTGGGCACATTTCTAAAGGAATTACTGGGGAATCCTGGAGCTGAGGTTCCCAGTGAATAGCACAGTTACACACAAAGGATTCTCAAATATTTACAGAGGAGCAGAGTGAGGAATCCTTTTTGTTCTGGCCATGTAACATTAGAGAACCTGTCAGCTCTCATTTCGCTGACGACTTGGGTAAATCTCACTGTCTCTTTGTCTTTTTCTGCTTTTCTTTTTCTTTTTTTTGTTTTTACAAGAAACAGTTGACATGAAAAATGAGAAACAAGAATTGCATTGTCAGTTAGAAACGCATACATGTAATGAGTTGTAAGCCAGTTGACCCTTCTTGGGCATAGATTCTGCCTTTTAACTAGGAGGGGATCATCAAATGCTTTGCAGAAGCTGATAAAAGAAAAAAGAATCCTGCCAAATAAAAATGGAACCCAGGATTTTCTTATTTTAAGCTTAAACTTGTCACTTACAAGTCTGGCTGGAACACAATAATAAAATGCAATTCTTTCACCAAAAAGAGGCTCCCCCAAAATGTCACTTTCTGTGTGCATGAGAAACTTGCCTGTTTTCATTTATCACAGTTATCCTAAGGAAAATGTAAATAATTGAGACCATGAGCAGACCCAGTGTTCTAAAAAAGAAAGCTCAAAATGTTTTGCTTTCTGGGATCTCATCAAACCTTAAAGATGTTCATGAAATATTTTCACTCACTGAAGAAGCATTTTTCGGAAAAAACATATTTCCTGAAAAAATTTGCATTTTTTAAACAGCTGCAGTAAATCCTTATCTCACAGGGATGCTGAGAGAGGAATACTAAGCTTTAAACAGTTTTAGAAACAGATCTTCACCTGGCATAAATCAGCCTACTTCCACTGAAACAACAGACATCGAAGCCCAAATGTGCATAATGCAACTTCAGAGCAGCTATCCCAACTTGCACCAGCTAATCATTTGGCCTTCTAATATCCCTCCCCACACAGAAACAACAGAAGCCATTACAAGTGGCACATTCCTAACTTGTTTTTTAAACAAACGTTTTTAATCATCCCAGCAGAACACCTGGGTAAACCTACACTGCTTACACTTAAACCCTTCAGCATATTCATCAGCATCACAGCTATTACTGTGTACTGCAAATGAGTGGGAACAGGTAACAAAGCGTTCCCGTAACTTCCTCTGTCACTTGATAGATGTTGTTTGCACTGCAGAGAGCAGCAGCACGGTGATTGACTGCACACAGTAGCACAGACTAAAGGACGGAGCTTAAAGAAAAGACTTTCAAATGAAAGCAGAAACCCCAAATGAATTGCCAATACACAGGTATATACAGAAGATAATCCCACCCACCCCATCAGGGACAGCAAAAAAAAGCTTTTTAAACTTTAAGATATGAAACAATGAACCTTCGATCTTGGCAGCAAGCGCCAGTGGAGAAGGGCAGGTAGCTCGGGAGGGCATGCCGCTTCGGAGCGGGGATTCAGCCTGCTGCTTTTCACCGCTGTTGCCTGCATTAGTTGTGCGCTGCAGTTTCTCCCTCTTTCTTTGTAAAGACAGTTTGTAAATAACTTTTACCAATCTCTCCTCAATCAGCAAAACCCAGGGTGTGCAGAACTATGAAACACTGCCGACTCTCTCCGCAGCCCAAGGGAGCAGATGTGTGGAGGAGCTGTGGCAACCATCGAGCAAGCAGGCAGAAACACCAAGCCTTGCAGAGGGGACACGGAGCATCTGTAGCCACTCAGGCAAACACAGGTATCTAGAGATGCAAAGGGCTACTTGCCAACTGATATTTGCCTACCAAAGCCAGGGGTCCCTTCACAAATCTTTGCGGAAAACAATTGCCAGCAGCCTCACGTGAACACAAAGTTCCTGTTTTATAGCAAAACCATCCTGATTTCAGAGTAGAATGTGGGTTTTTACAAGGGACAAGGGCCACTGCCTAGGCTCCTCTGCTATTGCCCTTATGAACACAACAGGACCTGGGGCATGCGGTGCTAATGGGGGTCTCGGGCACCAGCAGGTGCAGAGAGACCCGGGACATGGTAAAGCATCAGGAATGCTATAGGGTTAAACAGGGGGGCTCGGAGATACGTTTTGTGGTTTCAGCAAATACTTAAGCTCCCCTTCCAGATTTCGTATGCACAAAAGCTTGTTCCCCACCTCATGCAGCCCTTCCCTGGCAGCTTGTACCCACACCCCACACTCTCCTGCCCAAAAAAAATTCAGAGACATACTCTGGGGCACACTCAGTGCCCTGCAGTCCAGCAGACCTTACTGAGGGGCAGAGAGGGAGGAACAGTGAGACAATGTAAAAGCAAAGCCAACAGATGTGCATTTTTGGATTAATTTTGAGCTGCTCCCCTTGATACTCTTTATGGCAACATGAGCCCCCTGAGGCACAGCCGCAGTAAACCTCCACTCACCCACCACTGCACGCCGAGGAGAAAAATCTGGGAGGTGGTTGGGCCTGGGCTATACAGGCAGCAGAGCTTTCTCTAGTTTTCTTTGTTCTTTCCTCAATGTAGCCCCTAGATACACTGAAAGCCGTTAAAAAAGCAACAAACTCAAGAAACAACCCAAGAGAGAAAAGTGCTGTGTCAACATTTCTGGGGCAGATGAGGAGACAGAGATGGAAATGAATTACTGGGCGGCTGCTGTCTCATTGACAGATACCACTGCTGCTTAAAACAAACTTACCTCACTGACAGATCTGCTGCATTTTCCCGCTACCTCCCCTAGCACTCCAGGCTGGAGGAAGGTATACCAGACAATAACAGAAGCAACAAAGTTTTCCTACCTTATTAATGCAGCTCCGAGATCGAGGGAGGCAGGGCAGAGCAGAGCAGATAGAAAACCACCTTGCACCTACAGCCACAGTAAGGTGGAACTACAAAATAAATTAAAAAAACCCTAACAGCTAAAAGCTCGAGCAGGACACCAGACAAAAAGCAGCACGGCATCTGCAATACAAGAACTTGAGAGGGGGTTGTGCTGCTCAATAAATACTTTTCCTGCAAAGGCGGTGCCCCCAGGTGCTGGTGCTGGTTGAGGCATCATGGCCTTAACAGAAACAGCTGGGTAAGGAATTCCTAAAAGGTGGTGTGTTTACAATCATAACATCTCACTCTACTGCCTTGCATGGGTCTCAGATGGAAGGTAGCGTCTTTAGGTACTTTTTACTAGACTGAAGAAAATGATACATGAATATGGGAGAAAATATTTTCCCAAGGAGAATTCTGAGGAGAAAACTTTATTGTCCCAATTAACTGAATCAGCTGTGTGCCCAAGTGAGGCTCAGGACTGTTCATATCACTTTCACCTGATTCTCCATGAAAAAATCGTGCTGTCTTTTGTTTCTGCTGGTTTGCTGTTTATCCTACAGAACTCCTGAAATCCCTGTCTAGTTTTACTCCATTTACAGGAGATGAGGCAGTGTGCAACAGTGAAGTTCTGACAGGCTTCTGCATCTTAGGGCTGGGGGGAGAAACTGTTCCTAGCACTGTCCCTACTGAAGGAAAAGCTGCAGCATGAGTCCATTAAACACTGAAGAAGCTATGCAAATGCTCATCCTTTGTAACTCTGAGTCCATACGTTCCCCAGTGCAAGGACCTATTTAATAATGCATTTAGATTTGCAAAGTGGGTAAGGTTTCCTTGCTTGGATGGTGGAAAAGATCCCCCTACGCTGAGCTGATTCTCAGAAGGGAAGAGCTGCGATTATTATCAAAATCGCACCATCATGCAAATTATGATTGTGCGTTTGAAATTTTCCATCTACTAATCCTCATTGAAACGACTTGAAATTCCTTAATTCCCGCAAAAACACCTGGGAAAGTATTGGCTTGAGCAAAAAATGTCTCTCTCACGCTGTGTTGTACCGCCTGAATTCCTGAACTACAGCTGCGAAGCTGGCATCTAGACCCAAGCCTTCAGCTCATGCGCATCTTTTGATCAAGCTTTGGAAAGAAGGAAAGAAGAGCCGCGGGTCTAAATAACATTCAGAGTAATAGGGCTAGCAAGGGAAATGTTTTATGCTGATCACATGGAAAGTAACACCAAAGCTTGAACAATTGGTCAAAAAAAGTTTATTTTAAAATCAATTCATATTGAACCTCCATAACAAAGAAATCATAAATTCCTTGCAGTGTAATGAATTTGAATTGACCTCAGCCACTCATCCTGAAAGACGTGGTGCCACTAGTCAACACAGACAGCCCCCTCACCTGCTTAATTCATATCCTGCTGTAATTCATAAAAGCAGTAGCTCCATAATTTAGAACACAATGTCTCCAATCTAGAAGTAAACTGCCCTCTGAGCAATCAAATTCAGAAACCACTAAACCAGTCCACTCCCCATTCTAAGTACATCACCAGTTTAGAACATAGTGACTGTTTTATCTATAACGTAGTAAATGGCATAAATCTAATACTCAGGAAAATACTCTTTCAGAGAAAGGATGCTGTGCTATCAAATTGTACAGTCTACCAACTAGAATCTGGAGACTCTCTCTCCTTATCTGTGGACATTAGAATCAGCAGATCTATACTGGCTCCAAACTAATATTGCAACCCGCTCTAAAACTTCACGTCTGACCTAGATAACAGAATGGATCAGCCTGGAAGAACACTTTTCCTCTTTTTTGTTTTTTCCCCTGTTTGCTAAATCCTTAGAATTTTCTCCTGGAATTGTAAATCCTTGTGTAGCAAATTTAAGTCTACTGTTGATAAGTTTATTTTCACCAAATAATCAGAAATAGCCAGTGGGTTGCCTGGAATCCACGGACTGCAGCTGGAAAGTCAGCACAGATCTAAACTGATGTGGGACACAGCAAAACACCTCCTGGCATATCTGCTGTCCTGCCACTCCTGCGGAAATGCTCAGAAGAGACCAAAGCTCCTTGCTTAGGAATAAAAGGCACTGCTGGATTTGGAATACAAGACCAAACCAGAATTTTTTTTCAAAAGAAGGCCTGTCTAAGTACCATTTGCAAAATGGTGCTGGGACCTTTAAAAGTTTAAAAACATGACCGCAGATTTAAGATATCCAGTTGGCAAAAAAAGAAGCACTCTTGTGAGCTGTGCAACCAACAAAGCTTTGGTGGTTTTCCGAGGCTCAGTGCCACGCAGATCTCCTGTAACTAATGAGTCGCAAGTTCTGACTGAAGGTTTTCTCCTGGTTAAGCAATCAGCATGTTCCTGGCCTGTGTGGATTCTCTGCTGCCTATTACTGCTGCTGTGCTCACACTGCAGCTGTTCCTTTAGCTGGGGAAGTAATTTTGGTCTCATTCTCCCAGCTAGCAAAATTCATCAGAACTTCACTGGGGATCTGCTGAAATCAGCCGATAGTTCAAACGGATTAAGAACAGGACTGGCGGATAGACATAGAGAGAGAGGGAGGGAGAGGGACTTGGGCTAAAAAACGCTGCAGAGTTTGACTGTAGTAAAGAACAAATAGAACATGTAACAAATATCCATATGCATGTCTATAAAAAGTGATACCCCCCCTTACATTCAAAAAAGTCTTTACTAAGCAAACTTCCCAGATTGAAACCCTGTAACCTATGTTTGGCTCTGGAGCACCCCAGGGCTGAGGAGTACCACGTCAATACCAATTACAAGTGGAGGGACAGAGACTTGCCCCGTCAGCACTTTCACATGTGCAATTAGTCTCCCTAAGTGCTTGTGGATAGGTGAGGCAGCCCGCTGCTCTCGGCGGTGGGAGAGCGACGCCGTGTGCGTTACGAAAAGGCCGGACCTTGCTCTGGGCTCCAGCCACTCACAGAGCCAAGTGGCTGCTCAAAATCACATTAGCTCCTCAGAAAAGTGCTATAGCAAGGGAAAACTGGAGAAAAGAAATGGGCATTGCTCTTGCCCTTGCCTCTGGGTTCCCGCAATGACTGCAATCACTCTTGGCTCTTTGAAGGCACTCTGGCTTGGCTTGAAAGCTGTCGGAAAGGAAATCACACACGGGAACAGACCACCTTGCGTCGCCACTGTGAGAGAGCATACACGAGCAGGCGAGCACTGGTGCACTGGGGCGGCTTGCAGGTGAAAAGAGATAGAGTCAGCTCTTCATGCTTGTGCACGAGTGTGCTCGTGTCGCTTCACAACAGCAGTTACCAGGAGGGATTCTCCAACTGTCGAGTACCATTTCCTCCCGTCTGTCCCCACTCCCTAAGTGCCCAGGGGACTGCAGGGCTCCTCTCCGTGCAGGTCTTGAAGTGGTGAGCAGGGAGCTGTGTGCTGGGGGTGCTGGCTGCAGCTCTTACAGATGCTCATGTCCTCCAGGCCAGCAGCTCTGATTCTCAGCCTCCCACAGGGCTGTGTGCTTCCTCAGCTCAGTTTGCTGCTTCAGCACAGCATGTCTATGGCATAGGGAGTCCACGGAGCGTATGAGCAAAGCCCTCAGCTGGAGGCCCAAAAAAACAAAAGAAAAAAAAGAAAAATCCAGTGAGTGCAGAGGAAGGACATCTTTATCCACCTGCTCCTACAATGATGTTTCTTCCCCTATGCTTCCCCCAAGCCCTTGGAAAACAACAGGAGACTTGGATCCGATGCCAGCTGGGCACATCCCAGATGTGTGACCCTTTCTCCCAAGACGGACATTTCCGCAGCCTTGCAGGTGCCCCAGCGAGCTTTCCCTTGCCCTGCAGAGCTGAATGGCAGCACGCTGATGCCGACTGAGGGGTTTGCAGCAATCTCTAGAGCAGCAGTGGCTTATGAACACTGAGAACTTTCACCAAATCACGAGCAAAACTTTCTGTGCAGAAAAATACTGGAAACAAAAAAATCTACCCACATGCCTGGAACAAGTGTAGAGGGCATGATAGAGCTGTCTTTTTCCTAGACGTCTGCCAGACTTGGCTGGCTCTGCTTCCCACTGCTAAGAGTGGCAGTGAAAGTGCAGTTTGATGAAACAGCTTGAAACCAAGCACTAGAATTTTCTTCTCCACCTTCTACCTAGCCATCACAGATCCACCAGCACTGTTTCTTTCTATGCTCAGATCCCAGCCAAAACCCTTGGGAAGTGCTTCTCTGAGGACTGTGGCCAGATGGTTGATAGCTGCATGTCACTAGGGCCAGGCTTATGAGGACCTAGTTTGAGATGCTGATTTATTTTGCTAAGTCTCAGGTACTGGAACAAAAAACAATATGACTGGACAGATGGGATTTTCTGAAACTTATGGGAGCTTCATAAGTGTTCAAGAAACGTGTGGATGTGGCGCTTCAGGACATGGTCTAGGGGACATGGTGGCGCTGGATTAATGGTTGGACTTGATGATCTTGAAGGTCCTTTCCAACCTAGTGTTTCTGTGATTTCATACCTCAGAGACCTCTCTCCTGTGAGAGTCAGAGGAAAGAGGCCAATGGCAGCAGAAGTTATTAGCGACATGTACCAGACACACATGCAGACAGACAGCAGGTTGCATACACCTTGCTTCCCTCAGGAGTCAGGCTTAACTTTTAAAAAAGAAGAAACCAGCCGCACAGTATTTTCCCTCCAAGCCCCATCTTTATTTTTAGATTTGTAATCAGAAGAACATTTTGTCTCACAATTGGATCAGAATGTCTGGAAATGTACAGGGGCAGCTCTGCTCCTCTTTTCCTTTTTTGTAAGTAGAAGAGTGGAAGCAGTGAAGAGAGTGGGATGAAGGAGCCGAACGTGCACCTCGGTGCTGAAATGGCCCAGTGAAGCGATTGCGCTGTTACCAGCGCTGTTGGCTTTGTGTGAGTGTGCTTAGAAGAACAGAAGGGTGTGCAAGGCAGAAGAAAATCTTCATTTAGAAATGCATTTCATTTACATTTTTATAACAAAACTTCAAAGTTCTGATTGATCATAAGTGCTTTGCTTAGTACAAAAGGCAGAATGATTAAAGCTCACATAAGCAGTGATGGTGAGCCAGAATTGAAGTCATTCTCCCTTACTGATGGATGTATGTTTATCCCGCAAAGGTTTACACCTTCTCCTCAAATAAGAAAAGCGCTTCTCAGCACTCTGTGTTTATAATGAAACCACATGTGTGCAGGCAGGGTGTCCAAGAGTAAGGAGAGAAGATGCAGCTTCATTTCCAGCTGCGTGTTTAGTAAACAACCCTGCAACACGAAGCACAGAGGAGCTTGCAAAGGCAAGGCTGCTCTACGTGTTAATAAACGAACGCTAATCCACGCTAAGAAACAAAGGCCAAAGGACCAGAGAGCAGCGGGTGCGAGGGAGCACGGCTCGCTGGTGCTGCGCAGGCTGCGCCTGCTGAAGACCTGAGGCCGCCTCCGCGGGGCACGGAG
>NW_010512836.1:0-15580 GCF_000687285.1 Phaethon lepturus
GGTCGACCTTCCCCCCCCGCGCTTTGTGCACTACGCAAAATTATCTTATATTCTTCTGTTTGTCAGACTTGCCTGGGACTACGCATATCCCGAGCATTCACATGACATCCAGCATCTTTTGTCCTACTTCGTAATGTAAATATTAATACGTTTAACAGAGGAGATTTTCGGAAAATTACGCCTAAGAGAAACAGTAATCACTTTTTTGTCTTTGCGAGAGCTTGTTTCAGCAGTAATTCCTCCAGTCTTTGGCTGTGACAGTAGTGTTGGGGCACTGTGTATGTGCCTGCAGTCTTGATTTTCCTCTTTGTCCAGATAAAGGCACCCTGCCCAAGTTTGCACTGGCCCGAGATTGCACCTGCTCCCTCCTGTTTGAACATTAAGTTTTCTTTTACACAGCAGAAAGGAAAAAAAAAAAAAGACAGGTATGGTGTTTCAGGCATGAAATGGGGATGCAAGTTTTTAAGCATCCAGACTTGGCAACGGAGAGGTGCTCTCATGCCCTTTTTTTCATATAGTCCTTTTTGTGCTTGGACTAAAGTTTGTGTTTCAAGACATGACAACACCAACCCACAAAACCCCCCACATACTGTAGTATGAGACCAGACACCAGCTTACATTGCAGATTCTTCCAGGATGTTTTCCGAAATGATATCTATTTCCCAAAGGTTATCTTTTTGGGATAACCACTACAAATCCCTTGGAACTGCAGAAACTGAAATTTCTTATGAACCACTTCACGGTTGGGAGGATGTCATTGCACATCATCACAGCGGAAGGGAGGATCACCGTCACCAGACTCCCATGATTTTGGACAAGATCCTGTGAATTGTAAAGCATCTATGAGGGATGGCATGTGTGAGTGGAGAGCTCCTGCTTTCATCTTCTGATGAAAAATGTTCATAGTTGCAGAGAGGAAGTTGATGCAACAGATGAAAATCCTCACTTTCTTAGCCAAAATAGAAACGCCTCTACGGGTATGTCTACATTGCAGCCAAATCCATGACTACAGCTCCACGTAGTTCAGACTATCATAATTCCCACCCACAGGCTTCTGTTAGCGATAGTAAAGGGTAAAGAGACATTGACTCAGCTTTTCTGGCTTAATTTGGGTCAAATGGAAAGGAATTTTTTCTTCATTCTACTTACTGGAAAAGATGTAAAGGAGATGACCTGGAGAATGCAGCCATGAAACTATAGTATCATGTGCAAACTTTTAATTCATTCTGAACTAATATCTTATTGTGCATTTTTAAGCAAAAACCAGTAGAAGTTATAAAAGGAAACAGAGTCTCAAAGGAAAAAATGCACAACAGAAATTAAGAAAACCCCTACTATATTTGTCAGGCTTGGCCCACAACTATTCAGTACTTTTGATAACATACATAATTATGTATGTTATCATACATCATACAGCCAGTTTTGTTAAAGCCTTTTGACAGTCTGGGTAAACTGTGCTAGCTTTTTTTCCCCCTGCTTATGATCACATTTAAAGAACTGTAATCAAAGAGGGAGATATGATTTTCCAAGGTGACATGGCTTGATTATGTATCAGACTGTGACAGTCAAAGCATTTTTATGGATCAAAAATATAGCTGATGAGTGGAAAACATGCTAGAAATGAATACTACATTTCTTCATGACAAAAAGCTAATAGAGGGTTGTCAAGTTTCTGTATTAGCTATGACATGGTTTGATATGTAAGATAAAAGATGAGAGATGAAAGGTATGTTAAAAAAGAGAGACGAATGAGGTAACTCTCACAAATGGTACAACATGGAGGATTCATTTCACTGGCCATCTTACTGTGCCTTGCCGAAGCAGGTTGTTTCCCCCCACTCCATTTACAAGGTGGAGGCAACTGCTGTGGTGAGGTTCCTGTTTCTCTCCACTGACCATAGAGGAAATCCAGACATCTGGATCTCTCTACTTCCTCACCTTTTCTTCTGGGAAGTTATCCCTCCTGCTTCAAGTTCTTTCATTTACCCATGTCCAGACAAAGCAGAAAATCAGAGAATCTTAACTGGATTTTACTAAAGGGGTAACACAATAGCAGATGAACGTAACCGTTAATAAATGAGAAATAATTCACCCTGGGGACACCTGCATCGGCTGACAGGTTCTCCTACAGGAGGCCTTCAAAAACACCTTTCTTCGTTGACTGTATAGCCTATGCCCAAACCATTCAGTCTAGGAACTATGAGGAAGAAATGTGGCTCACATGGCTGAAAGCAAGCAACAGGCTGCTTTCAGGACAAGGTACACCATGTAGCCACGGCTCAGTTCAGATGCAGTTGTAGAGGATGGAGGTGATGAGCGCAGGCAGACTGATTCATGAAGCTACTGGCAGGGTACTACTTTGCACCTATGGTACAAAGGTCCTTTGTGCCGTTGGAAACAACAGTTTCCACTCCCACCAGTTTCATGATGAGTTGCTTCTCACAGGATGCTTCCCACGGTGGGCTGATGTCCTCAGAGCCCACCCATGGCCAACCTTTTCGGCTTTGTTTTCTGAAAAAAATGGACTGTAAAGGAGGCTAGAATGCAATTCTGCTAATTCAGATAAGTGATGTGAAAACTGGAGGCTGGACAGTTTAGCTCCCAAGTGCACACTGGGGAACAGTTACTTTTACTGCTACTTTTGTTATCATATTATATTAATGTGATCAATATGCACAAAGAGTAAATACTAATCTACTCCTCTCTTAGAACAGGATAATTTTTTTTTGCTGCAATCAGAAACCCAGTTTGTCAAGGTCATGAATCATCTCATTCCTTCGCAATGGCTGATCTCAGAATGTGACCAAACCAGCCTCCATTTACTGGTTAATAGTTAACAGTTTATTTCAAGTGCCTGATAAATTCTGGGTCAGATCTCCTGAAAACATTTGAGGGTTTAGAGTTAATGTTTATTTTAGAAAGTTGAAAATATGAACCACTTATTTCTGTAGCCTCTTGTGATTTGATTTTCTTTCCAGCATGAAACAAACATGGCAAAGCAGCCACCTGCCTTGCCAGGGAAACCTAATAAAAGAGCTGAACAAAAAACCTCTCAGAAATAGAAGACCAGATGAGAGGAAGCCACAAAGACCAGAATAATAAGTTACCACTGCTATTAGATAGTTTAAGATAGCTTAAGGCCAAACATCTATTGCAGCCTTCTGGTACTTAAAGGGGGCCTATAAGAAAGATGGGGACAGACTTTTTAGCACGGCCTGTTGCGATAGGACAAGGGGCAATGGTTTTAAACTAAAAGAGGGCAGATTTAGACTAGATAGAAGGAAGAAATGTTTCACAATGAGGGAGGTGAAACACTGGCACAGGTTGCCCAGGAAGGTGGTAGGTGCCCCATCCCTGGCAACATTCCAGGTCAGGTTGGACGGGGCTCTGAGCGACCTGATCTAGTTGAAGATGTCCCTGCTCATTGCAGGGGGGTTGCAGTAGGTGACCTTTAAAGGTCCCTTCCAACCAAACTATGCAGTTTTTGCAGAACCTTTCAAATCCTATAATCTCTAAATATTATCTTTACATATTTCTTTGCTTAAATCCAATATAGATTATACTATCTCCCAAAATCCACACTACTTAATTTCTTCTTTCCTTTCAGCTTGCTGGATCATGTCATCATAAGTTTTATGATCCTTCCAGCTGATAGTCAAGAAGCAAGAGGGCACCTACAGCTTGTTATTAAAAGACTTGAAAAATAAAGCCTTGGATAGTTGTTAGCCTTACATGGCTGTAATTTATACTAGAGGATGTGTTATCGCAGAATCCGAGAGACCTTTGCAGCCCCTTTCAACAGTCACCTCCTACTGTGGCTGCGCCTCAAAATCTCAGTGTCCCACAGAGGGGACAAATGAACCGTTGTTCCCATCTCCTGAAATGCCACAGCTTTTAGGTTGATGCTTTAAGACAAGATGGCCCAAATTTCGGTTTATGGTTACAGGCAACTGCAGAGGTTCAGGGGCTGCTTCACAAAACCATTCCTTTCACAGAGGTGAGGAGGATTCAAGCGAGAAACAGAGCAAAAGTACAGGAGCTATTTCCTGTATATGCTGCAAGTGTCTGAGAAACGGGGGCTTTGGGACTTTCTGATTTCCATTAGTCTAACCTTTTTTTTTTTATCTTTTGGCCTCCACAAGGCAAGGCATTCTGCAATGTAATCATGCACTAAGGAAAACCAATTTCTTCCTTCGGTCTTAAGCCTTCTACCACAAGACTGTAATGGCTACTCTCACTATTGCTAGCTTCCTGATAGTTTTCCATCCTTTGTGCTGGCAATTTGAGGACAGAGGCAAAATGAGGTAAATGTTTTCTCTGGAGAACAAACTCCACTTCATTCCCTGGATTGCCTAAATTCTCCCATTTTAAAAAGACTTTGAGTTTCAAGTTGTTACAGTTTTTGTGCCTTCATACAAAAGTTTGTTACAAATCTTTTCTCTTTTGTGATCACAAGATGTACTTAGGATGAATATAAGCACATTGTGAACTTGTGTGCCTTATCCACCAAAACACAGGGTTTGACCTGAAGCTCACCGAAACGGATGGAGTTTTTTCTACCCACTCTGAAGAACGTGGCTAACAAGTGTTTGCTGTGATTTCTCCACTTGTACTCTATTGTTTTTTACTTCCTTTTGTTGCTATCCATTTTTCTGTAAGTTCAGAAGTTATCTGGTTTATAACCCTAATCAAAAACTCATAACAGAATTTAAATTCAACCCCATCCTTCACTGAAGAATTTTAGCATAGGCTTCATTTAGGTATGCTTTTAATTGTTAATAGTATTCCTAAGAGTTAAGAAAATACTTCAGCACTCAGCTGACCAGCAACAGGCTCTGTGATCAGGTCCCTGCTTGCCATTTCACTGAGAATGGAAATCTTTTTTTACAGTCACTCACTGATGTCTTCCAACCAGAGTAGATATTCCTATTTATTTTTCTTTTGCCGTCTTCCATTATCATTTTCCATGTACACATTCTATAATGAAGCTTTTGGTTTACACTTTGTATCATCTCTCTTCTCTTTTGGACAAACCCCCTCTTATTTCACCTTTTAATTTCAATTATTTTTTCCACTCAGTTTCATTTGTCTACAGTAAATTAATTTTCTCCTTTTTCTGATTTAAGAATAGAAACCTTACTATGTTGTTTTATAGTAATCTCATCCGAGCTTTAGAGAATTACAAGCTTCTTCATTTGAATTAAATAGGGACAAGCTTACTCCAATAATAACATCTTACATTAACATCTCCAATATGTTCTAAAAGTGTTCTTCACTCTTGTCACAAGCAGGTGTTTGAAGTCAATTAGATTATATCATATTAAATCTGGAATGAGTTTCACCCAGCACTTCTGTTTAAATTAGGATTTAGATTAAATATCAACAAGCATTAATAATTTCTGCAACTTCCTCTATCTAACAGAAGCTGTTTTCTCAGTGTGTTAAAAGGATAGATATAATTCACATTCTATGAAAAAAAAAATCTCATAATGGAAAGAAACTTTTTCCTTGAGCATTTTCCTTCTTCCATCCCTTATGGTTCTAAGTTTTCTCTCTGATTTAAGAGTTTCTTGCCCTGGATGTGAAGGAAGGTTGGGATACCTTATAGTCAAAGCTGCTGGAATGGATCAGTGAGGACAAATATGGAACTGATTTTCTCCCACAAGCAATTTAAGCAATGTTTCAGTGAAGTTGGCATAGGTGTAAATCAGCACAGAACGTAGTGCTATGTTTCTGCAATGCTCTGAAGATGAAAATGTCACGACAGTACTAATTATTAATGATACCTAAAGAAAGACAATCTGCACTTATGTTTACCTCCCACTTGGCATTTCAAATGTAAAAAAGCAAGCAAGCAAATTTTCAAATAATATTTTCAGAGCTGAAGCCAGACCAGGAGGTGCTAAAGCAATTACTTCAGCAACTTGCTTTTATAAAGGGAATAACCAGCAATAGGTTTTGTTTCTAGGTAACTTCCCAGGCTCCCAAGAAACACGGCAGAATCTACAGTCTGGAAAGATATCAAAACAGTAGCATGCAAATCGTAGCAAATTCATAGCATTCAGAAATAAAGTGCCAAAAAATATACTGCTTCAGCAAACATCATTTACATCAAATTTTCCCATGACAGAACTACATAGAGGATAAGTGTATTATGGCAGGTGAAAAAAGTTTCAGTTTCAGCTGCAAACAGTAGACATTGTTTGTCAGGGGCGATTTTAAGGTATTTTTGCTCTTAAATTTAGAGCAGGATTATGCCTATATAATTAGATGGAAGACTATTTTTTTGAGGTGGCTGAAAGTCAAATCCCATCATGCATATTTATATCTTGGCTATGAATAGTTCCACTGATCTCAATAAGACTTCTGGAGGAGTACCCAAGGTGAGTAATGATAAAAAACTTGGTTATTAAAAAAGAGAGGGCAAAAGCAAAACAGAACAGTTTCATAAGATCAATCAACAGCAAATTTCTAAATAGTGAAATTGAAAATGCACTTGAAAGAATGACACAGAAATGAATTCCCAGAAACACTGTGAGGAAAGGGATGCATTGGGGAGTGGTGCACTTCATTTTAATCATAAATATATGGTTAAAGACACAGAAAAATAGGGAATTTTGAATGCAGCATCTTTATGTAAACTCTCAACAGGATATTACAGGATGGCAATGTTTCAAATATAAAGATAGTGCCCTTATGCTGTGTTTGAAATGATTTTAATAAACATTAGGGTTGTTTTAGTAGGCTTTAGTGCCTAGATATAATGTCTAATACAGTGAAAGTCCAACTAACTAGCTATCAAAACAAACCGGAAATACGCTTGTGTTTTTTGTCTCTTTATACAAGTTAGAAAGCAGCTAGGAAGCCCTCTTTCATATTGTAGGAGGGAAAGATTTTCTGTTACAGAAGTAACTGTTACTAAAAAAATCATCATAGCATTCTTTTTTCTAGTTCTAAACTAGAAGACGACTTAAAAATTTTATACAGTAAGTTTCTAATTCGAAGACCACAAACTTAAGCAAAAATTTCCAGCATTACTCTCCAAAAACGTGCTGGTCAATTATATTTGCATGTTCTAAATTCCGCTTTGATCATCCTTTCTTGTCTTAATCTCTTCACACAGGTAAGTAAATCATGACTGTCTTTATACTCCTAATTACATTAAGATTTCCTTTTTAAATAAGTTCTATTATCCACTGATAGCTGGTGTGTCCCTCACCCAAGGGCCAGACGTTGGTGGATGAAGCAAGAGCCCATGAAGGGGTTCCATGCTTTTAGGAGACATCACTGTGATAAATTTAATGTCGCAGAGATCAGTTTATGCTTTGAAGGTCACAATGTTATCTTTCTGTAAGGGGATAAAAAGAGGAGAGCTGTTTTTACTGCCAAATTCAATCAAATTCTTTTGACCTTTAACAAGAACCTGGAGGAGAACTCCCACTTCTCTCTTTATACTGCCAGTATCCATGGGGAGGAGTTCAAAGAGGAAGGAAAAAAGGGGATCAACAATGGCTCATCCAGCCAAGAGGTGAAGTAATAGTGTAGTAACAGGGCTAGAGGGAGGATGAAGTGTTACTCCTTGACTGGATGTGATTTTGCCCTGAGGCGGAGTTGTCTGTGACACTCTTCAATGGCCTTTGACCAGCAACAATGCTGACAAGCTTGGCACCACATGAATTTCTTTACAGGGAATAGCTATGGCTCACAGGCTAGAGAAATTACTTAAAATTAGAGTATAAAATACAGAAAGATACTTAATATGCATGAATGTCAATAGCGACAACTGAAAACACAGGTCTATTCTTCTGTATATGTCACTTTTTTTAACGATTCACATGATGACACTATTGAACTTGCAAACGAAAATTAAGTTCTTCCAACTGTCACAAACCTGCATTGTGAAAATAAATTCACATTTAAAAGTCACAAATTGGATTCATTTTGTCTTCCACGTCACTATTAGTTGCTAGGATCGTGCCATCTGATTCTGCCAAACCTGCCCTCAGGTTCCCATTCGTGGGCTGCTGCAGTCCATAGGACTTCTCATAGATACATGGGTCTGTTTATCATGAACAAGTATCTTGATGAGTTTGTAAGAACTAAAGCAAATTCTGTCTTATTACCAGCTAACTTACTTCATTCCTTTCATGATGCTGGAAAGAGGGAAAACCTAAGACAT
The DNA here is from genome assembly GCF_000687285.1 of Phaethon lepturus. Taxonomy (NCBI): domain Eukaryota; kingdom Metazoa; phylum Chordata; class Aves; order Phaethontiformes; family Phaethontidae; genus Phaethon; species Phaethon lepturus. The sequence goes on from NW_010512836.1 coordinate 8,180, forward strand.
CTTCTTACAGGCCATAATTCTGTAATTTCTTGTAGGCATACAGATCTCTGTACACAACCATGCACAGTGCCCTATTAAACTCCAGAAACATGATAGAATAGTAGGATAGCCTTGGGTTCTCATGTGTTGATGGAGTCTGATTAGATCTTAAAATGCTGCAGGTAGAAAAAAAGAAATCTATGCAAAACTCACCTTTTGTGCATTTACCAGAACTTTTTGCTTTATGATCACTTTGAATCACAATTGCTTACTTTCTGATCAAGCTCCCAATCCTATATTTCCACGTCATTTGATGTGTACATCCACACTAAGCTCCCTGAAATCAGGAAAAAAGCTTTTTTATTTTAATACAGCAGAAAGTCTAGAAAAACTAGAGCACTGGTTCCTTCATATGGTAAAACATATCAATCCATCTAGACAGGTACAAAATATGGGAGGACTTGGGTGATTTTGGTGAACGGGGAGTACTAGTAAGGAGAGAGAATCAAGCTGGCTGGTGGTGTGGACACAGCAGGGCTACTCCCTCCACATGGTGCCGGCTGCCGGCAGTTCACAAACTCAGAATCCTTGCTAAAGAAACTGATTTGAGACCTTGACTCACAGTTGAGCAACAAAGGCTAAACTAGCTTCCTACAGAAGACGTGAGTGGGGATTCAGTTCCTCCTGAACCCCTGTTTTCATCTGCATCTCCAGCATCTGTGCATCAGGGAAGTTTACTACAGCTTGGTGGCTGTCTCTACCATGTATCTATCATGTTGCCTCATGGTTTCTATCTAAGACCTTCTTTTCAGTTGCCTGTGACACAGACAAAGTGTAATCATCCATGTCAGGCTTTTCCGTGATAAGGACGTCTCAAGCTGGTTGATTTACCTGTCTCATTTTCAGTGCGCTGTGATTCAAACACCTACCAGGCAGAATACAGCAATATGCTTGTTCAATCCTGGTGAAAGAAAACAGTCCGACAACTGAGGTGCTCCAAGAGCTGCAAGGTTTGAAGAAGAGGCAGAGCAGGGATGCCTGCTGAGGGGAAGCAAAGGCCTGTGCACCTTGCTGGCGTGGGGAGCCAGCACTGCCCAGCTGAAGCCCCAGGGAACTGAAGCTCAGTGGCCCCAACCACAGGCTGCCTCATCAGTCTCTGTGCTGATCACAAAACCAGCAGAAAACTACTCACTGTCATTGTTGGGCTAGTTTTTCATCAGCTCATCAAGCTCAATTGTATTCAGCACTGGTGAAGCCAAAATACTCAAATACTGTGTTCAGTTTTGGGCCCCTCACTACAAGAAGGACGCTGAGGTGCTGGAGCGTGTCCAGAGAAGGGCAACGAAGCTGGTGATGGGACTGGAGCACAAGTCTTACAAGGAGCAGCTGAGGGAACTGGGGTTGTTCAGTCTGGAGAAGAGGAGGCTGAGGGGAGACCTTATCGGTCTCTACAGCTACCTGAAAGGGGGTTGTGGTGGTGTGGGTGTTGGTCTCTTCTCCCAAATAACTAGTGATAGGACGAGAGGAAATGGCCTCAAGCTGTGCCAGGGGAGGTTTAGATTAGATATTTGGAAAAATTTCTTCACCCAAAGGGTTACCAAACATTGGAACAGGCTGCCAAGGACGTGGTGGAGTCACCATCACTGGAGGTGTTCAAAAAACATGTAGACGTGGTGCTTTGGGACATGGTTTAGGGGGCATGGTGGTGCTGGGTTAAGAGTTGGACTTGATGGTCTTGAAGGTCTTTTCCAACCTTAATGATTCTGTGATTCAGTTGGCTTGGGGAAGGGTTAAGCAGAAGCCATTGCCAGCCCAAGCAAAGGGGTGGGAAAAGGAGAGGGAGAAAGGGGTGGAACTGCAACCCTAGAGAAAGCAGGCTATCTCTTGACTTGAATCATAGAATCATAGAATCTTTGGATTGGAAGGGACCTTTAAAGGTCATCTAGTCCAACCTCACTGCAGTGAGCAGGGACATCTTCAACTAGATCAGGTTGCTCAGAGCCCTGTCCAACCTGACCTGGAATTTTGCCAGGGATGGGGCACCTACCACCTCTCTGGGCAACCTGTGCCAGTGCTTCACCACCCTTATTGTGAAACTTATGTCTAGTCTAAATCTGCCCTCTTTAGTTTAAAACCATTACCCCTTGTCCTATCGCTATAGATAGGATATATATATATATAGATATAGACTGCTAAAAAGTCTGTCCCCATCTTTCTTAGAAGCCCCGCTTTAAGTACTGGGAGGCTGCAATAAGGTCTCCCTGGAGCCTTCTCTTCTCCAGGCTGAACAACCCCAACTCGCTCAGCCTGTCCTCATAGCAGAAGTGTTCCATCCCTCGGATCATTTTTGATCATTTTGGTGGCCCTCTTCTGGACCCGCTCCAACAGGTCCATGTCTTTCCTGTGCTGAGGGCCCCAGCACTGGACGCAGGACTCCAGGTGGGGTCTCACTAGAGCAGAGTAGAGAGGCAGAATCACCTCCCTCGACCTGCTGGCCACGCTGCTTTGGATGCAGCACAAGAGACGGCTGGCATTCTGGGCTGCAGGTGCACATTGCTGGCTTTTCATCCCCCAGTACCTCCAAGGCCTTCTTGGCCTGCTCTCAATCCCTTCGTCCTCCAGCCTGGACTGATACAGGGCGTTCCCCTGACCCAGGTGCGGCACCCTGCACTTGGCCTTGTTGAACCTCATGAGGCTCACATGGGCCCATTCCTCAAGCTTGTCCAGGTCCCTCTGGATGGCGTATCAGCTGTACCACTCAGCTTGGTGTCATCTGCAAACTTGCTGAGGGTGCACTTGATCCCACTATGTCACTGATGAAGATATTAAACAGTACAGGTCTCAGTATGGACCCCTGAGGGACACTGCTCGTCACCGATCTCCATCTGGACTTTGAGCCGTTGACCACTACCCTCTGGATATGACCATCCACCCAGTTCCTCATCTGCCCAACAGTCCCCCCATCGAATCCATATCTCTCCAATTCAGAGAGAAGGATGTTGTAGGGGACCATCTCAAAGGCCTTACAGAAGTCCAGATAGATAGACAAGATCAGTAACTCTTCACTTGTCCTCTGACGTAGTCACTCTATCCTAAACGGCCACTAGGTGGGTCAGGCAGGACTTGCCCTTGGGGAAGCCATGCTGGCTGTCTCGAATCACCTCCCTGCCCTCCACGTGCCTTAGCATAGCTTCTAGGAGGATCTGTTCCATGATCTTCCCAGGCACAGAGGTGAGGCTGGCAGGTCGGTAGTTCCCAACATCCTCCTTGCTACGTTTTTAAAATTGGGCGCAATGTTTCCCTTTTTTCCAGTCTCCAGGGACTTCACCTGACTGCCTTGAAGTGCAGGGCAATTTCCCTTATTAGGGCATCTAGGTTGTGGACTAATCCATGGGGTGAAGAGGAAGAACCTAGTCTATGTAAGAATAAGTATGTAGACAGAGCAGTGGCAACGTGATGAATAGCTCTTTCAGGCTTTGTAGTTTTGTAGCCTGAAAGAGAGCGCCTTGAGAGTGAGCTGTAGTTAGGGCTGTCTGGAAGATGATGAGTGCAAATTTATCTGTTTAATGAGCATGCACGCTCATTTGCTCATTTAGAAGAAAGAAGTCATAAAGGAAGGCAATAAGCAGAAACAAAACCAGAAATTGCCATGCTTCACAAACTGCTGCCTGTTCATAGCTTTTGCAGTGACCTCATGCCTTTCGAAGAAGTGCAACAAGTAAACCACTGGAGTGCCAGCACGTTTTCAGGATGAGGAATAAGCCTCCCTTATTACCCTTCTCTTCTGTTCGTAAGGCCTTGTCTAGGATTTGCTAGATAACTGAGGTACCCGCCTCTATTTTATGGATTCGTCTGTGTTTAAAAAGCAGCGTGTTTCTTTCAGTAGTTTGTATCTCCTTTATCATTACCAACAGTCCCACTGAGATCCCCTGAGGTATCTCCAGAAAGCGCTCATCTGGTCATGGAGGTTCAGCATCCCAGAAGACAAAGACACTGCCAGAGGAGGAAAAAGAGAGACAAATTGAGGTGCTGAACACCAAGGCCACGGCAAACCTTTGACATGTTGGGGGCAGCAGTTAGTGGCTGGCATGACATACACCTTCAAGCGCTTGCTCAATTTGTCTCCAAAAGAAGATTGGCTCAGCAAAAATCAACCCTGTTCTGTGACAAACATTTCACCCCATGTGAGCTTACAAAATACTGTTAGCCTGGAGACCAGATGGGGCCCATAGGCAGGACAATGTATATAAATACCTCAGGAAGGCTGGCAAGGAAACAAATAAACAGGTTCTAATTTTCTCCTGCAAAATTAGGCAGCTTTCATACTGTGGGAGACTAAAAAGGTTGAGTTACCCTGACGCCAGCACAGTCATTATTGGCTCAGGTTTTTGGCTGGCATACAAGGCTGACATTCCCATTCTCAAGGGGGTTTTACTCTAGCACAGAAATCGGTAGGAAACTTTAATGCGTTTTCCGCCTCCGTCAGCTAGTCCAAGTGTCTGAATTCCAGAACATCTCGAGACCAGCCATGGTGACCACGTTGCCACGCTGTCAGGAAGGCTAATGAACAACCTCACTGTAATTAAATGGTGTCCTGAGATACTCTAAAATGAAAAACAAATGAACCCCAGACAATGTATGCAGCCTGCATACATGCACTACCCAGACAGTAAAGTATTCCATATTCCTTCCTATCAAGCAACTTTTGACATTCTTCATGCCAGTACTTACCATAGTGGAGACCTCCTGCTACAGACAACTCCGTGATTTTGGGAAATTATCTTGCAACAGGCCTATGCATCTGAGGGCTAGAGAGCAAATTACAGGCTCTTAATGTTTTCCCAAATATTTTCACATATGCTCTGTTATTATCTATATTGCATTACAGGCTATCATGAGCCATTTGACTTTAACAACAGGCGACTTAAATTGTATGCTGTAGGTTGGAGCGCGTTCATACAAGGGGATGTCAGCAGTAGTAACCAAACCCACTGTGCTGTGCCTAGCGAACATGTTCTCCTGAGGTCAGTGGAAGCTTAGACTGCTGAGGACTTCACAACTGAGTATTTAAGGGCTTACCTCAGGAGCTCTTCTACATACCTGGAACCTCTCCACGTCACCATATTCCTAAATTCTCACAAGGATCTGAAACAACACAGTCCTCTGCCATCTTACTGCATCCGATTATTAGGGGTAGATTACTATGAAACAGAGATGATCCCTTAACTAAGTGGTGAATGGGAGGTGCATAGTAGTGGGATAATGCACATCCCAGGCTGCGTCAGAGCCATTAACTGTGGTGCCAGGTCCAAATGAGCATTGGGCCTGATGGATTTGTCATCTCATTTAGCTAGGCTATGGTTGACATACAGAAGTAATGCATTGCCATCAGTGGAAGTTGGCTGGTGACACTTTCAGCAGTCCCCTGTCTGTCTGACCGCTGCTAGCTGGAAATGCACACGCTCAAAATTGTGGGGATGTGGGTATCTGTTTCAAGGAACTGCAGAGAACATCTGCGAAGGGAACAGTGTTCTCTTTTTATAACGCATGTTATTTATTAACGAAACCTAAAATCCCAGTTGAATTTCACCCTATTAGTGAAACTGTTTTCTGTCCTAACTTGTTTGCATCACTGTTTGAAACTATTGATACCTGTTTTGAACACCAGAAAGACCTACATTTCAGTAGTACATCAGAGTAACTCAAGTACAGCAGAATCTTGGCAAAATACAGAAATAATAGTTTTAAGTGCTTTAACTGCTATGATTTGGTGGCAGAAGAACTGCACTACCATAAGTCAATAATTATAAGTATCATAATCATACTTAAAACTTTAGGTATTTGTTTATTATGTGGACAGTAAATCAATGCATAAGGTGAGAGTACATACACTGAGGATCCCTTTACCGGTTCAGGTCTTCATGGTCTAAACTCTTTTGATACAAGGTTGTTCTTTTCTCTTTCTGAAATGGTGCCTGCTACTTCAAAAGAGTGTAACTTACACTGCACATGGGAATTTGCAAATAGTATCCATGTGAACAGAATGTCTGATCATTTTACACTTTCATACCAGGCACCCAGAAGAAACCTACTTGCTTTGCACTGCCTCAGAGATGCACTTTGATTCCATGAGTTTCTTTTTCCTGGCTCTGGTTTTGAGATGGGAATCCAGGCAGGAAATGGGAATCAGAGGCGAAGGCTGCACACACCACAGAAAAATTCTGCCATAACAATATGAAGGGCAATGACCTGGTGAGGGGTCTGTAGCACAAGTCTTCCGAGGAGCAGCTGAGAGAACTGGGGTTGTTCAGTCTGGAGGAGAGGAGGCTGAGGGAGACCGTATCGCTCTCTATAACTACCTGAAACGGCGTTGTGGTGAGGTGGGTGTTGGTCTCTTCTCCCAAGCAACTAGCGATAGGATGAGAGGAAATGGCCTCAAGTTGAGCCAGGGGAGGTTTAGATTGGGTATTAGGAAAAATTTCTTCACTGAGAGGGTGGTCAAGCATTGGAACAGGCTGCCCAGGGAGGTGGTGGAGTCACCATCGTTGGAAATGTTCAAAAAATGTGTAGACATGGCACTTCAGGACTTGTTTTAGTGGGCATCGTGTTGTTGGGCTGATGGTTGGACTTGATCTTAAAGGTCTTTTCCATCCTTAATGATTCTGTGAAAGAACCCCCGCCTCACATAGTATTTCACACAGCCTTGAATCACATCCCATGTTATTATGTTGGAGTCTCTTGTAAGAATTTTTTTTCCCCTCACATAAATGGACATCCTTTCTTTGGGTATCTTCAGTACTTTAACATCTGGTGAGTATCTGCTCCTGAAGAGAAATTATGTATCACCAGGTGCAGCTGCAAAAGCACAAATCTGGGCAGTAAAAGCAGAAGATAGCAAAACTAACTGGGCATGTCTTAAAAAATACTGCTACAGAGCTGTTCCTTTTTAGCAGGTAAGCAAAAATCAAAGCATCTCATAAATGTGAAACCTAGGCTGGCTAAAGAAATTCTAACAGTTTCAAGACAAGACATTCAAGTGTGAGGATGCATGCTCATTTATTATGAAAAGTGCTGCTATCTGGATGCTTTCGTGTAGGCAGGGAGAGGAAAGTGATAACCAGTAAATTCTCTTAAAAATGCTCTAGCAGTTGTTTCCCCTCCAGTTGGTCCGCACATTATTCCTTTCCTTGCCTGAAATTCGTAACCTGTTTACGTCCTATGAAAACGGATTTTCTGGATTTGTTTAGCACGAAGAGGATTGATGCAAAAATGATAGCCTAGATCTCTGCGTAATTTAAACGACTGCGATTCTTGTCACCTGAACTGGGATCACGCTGAACTACAGCAGCTGGGCAACCGTGAAAGCGGGTAGACTTGCCACCTGGAAAATAACCTCCCATTCCTACCGAAAACCCGCCTCTC
>NW_010512837.1:0-3238 GCF_000687285.1 Phaethon lepturus
GGCCCGGCCCGGCCCTGTGGGGAAGGCGCCTGGTGATGCTCTTCCTTCCGTGCCTGCCCGGTGTTCGCCCGGGCAGGGCACTGTCCTGTTCTCTCGACGCCTCTGCCTTTGTGTAGCTCCGCGATCGTAACCGCTTCGGGCCTTTCCCTTCCCTCCTCCCTCTCCCTTTTCTTCTTTTTCGTCTCCCCTCGCAGCCGCCGCCTTGGCGTGGGGGCTCTCCCCGTGTTTCTCCCCGGGGGCAGCGTATAGGAGGCCCTGGCATAATTGCCCTGGTAACGCAGTCGAGGCTCTGTCACATCCCCGGAGGTAAGAGGATGATCTCATTACCCGTAATATTTTCTTTTTTTTTTCCTTCTCCTCTCTTCTTCTCAACTTCGGTCTTTGAGCATGATGGGAAGGAGCGATCTTATCTGAGCAGAGCCCTGCAGTGATGGTGCCTGGGAGGGTGTGGGCTCCGGAGCACCTCGGCTGCCAGGCCGGGCCTCTCTCGCTTGTGCTGGCGTTTGGTATTGAAATCTCAAGCTGCAGCTTCAAGGAGAGTCCAGTGTGATTGGGACAGCTAACATTTAGTGGCGAGTTTGCTTTTAGCTTTGGAAGGGCCTGGTTCTGAAGAGGGCTATTTTGGAAGGCTGTTGCCTGTGCTAGCAATGCAAACTTGCACCTCGGAGTTGTGTTCTAGCTTAGTTGTAACCTGGGCTGGTTACTTACTGAAGCAAAGTGTCTTTAAATGGATAACTTGAACTATAAATGAATGTTAAACTGTAACTAATATTGTCACAATTGCAGTTTTTAGCACATCTAAAATTCCAGATAGGCATTTGACATGCTACTAACTTAACACACAGTTAAATTCCACATGTATTGTGCAGTTCCCTTAGGTGTATGCACCTTTTGTGAAGGTGTATAACCTTCATAAAAGGCATATTATTGCATAAAATGTTTGCAAAGTAACATCAAGAAGACAACCGTTTCTCTTTGGAGAACAGGCTCCTGTTTCAAGGCTTTTAAAAAAAAAGTAATTTTGACTAATCAGTGTACTGTCTTAGTTTATAAACAAGCAAAAAGAACAGTTTAAGTTCAAGTGGGGAAACAGTTATTAATCTGTTAGGCTGAGCATTATGAATTAGGCATGAGCAAAATAGTGTTGCTTATCTGAGTAAAGCTGAGAGGGAGAATTACTTTTTTGTTTTTAGATTCTAAAGGGCTAGATCTGTTTATGCTTCACATTCTTTACAAAAGTGTAGTACTTTTAAAAAGACTACGAGACACAGCTGCATGTAGTAAGCTGAATGGCATCAGCTTTTTGTTGCCTTCTGACAAGTTGCTTGCTTTACTAAAAGAGGCCATCACATCTGTAAAGATACATTTTCTGTTCTCTTCCCATTACCCAGTCCTGTACGTGACAGTGGAAGACAGAGCTATATTTGATAGTTTGGGCCTATGAGGTGCCAGGAATAACTTCTCACTGTTGAATCCAGCAGGGTTTGGCTTTGTTTTTTTCTTTGATTTGTCCACTTCCTTTTTATACTTGGGCTGTGTTCATTATGATGCAGCACAAACACAGTCTTTACTGAGATGGAGCTGTGCATGGCAACTTTGGCTGGTTGTTCTATGATGAGTTATTCTGTCTTAATGAATTTACTATACTGCACTTGTAAGGATGGGGGCTTTTAATACTTTTGATTTGAAAGTAGTTATGAAGTATGATGAAGTCTTGTATCAGTTTATTTCACAACTGAGTTATAGGTGCAACTTTAAAGCACATTCAGTAGTCCTTGAGAAGGTCTATACATCCAATTATGTATAGGAAGACTTCTTTAAGTTTTATCACATGTTCTCATGAGGCTCCACGTTGGATAAATTCACAGGACACTCGCTGCATTCTAGTAAGTCTTAACGGTGGGTTTGGAACAGTGGACTAGCCTTTTAGGTCCCTGCAGTCTTATCTCCTACTTGTGGTTGTTATTTTCACTTGAGAGATTCACACAAGTAACAGTACGTAAAACTGTCAGGTATGTAGAGCTGAGAAGTGTAGAAGTGCTGTTTTACTGTCTGTCACATGAGTAAGTGTTAAAAGTGAGCTGAAATCTCTCATGGGAGAGAGACATTCTTAGTGTGGTTGATATTTGGAGGAGAGCTTTTTAATTCAGGGATAAATAAGCACTGCTGCTGCAGAAAGTGATAATTCAAGAGGTAATACATAGGGGGGTTGTGTTTCCCAGATATCACTGAATACTAGACAGCTTTGCAGAGAAAGTAAACTTTCTGTGACTTTCTTGTGTTCTTTTTGCAGTTATTAAACATTGTGATTTTATTTTGTTAGTGTAGAAAATTTAATTTTGATTTAGTAAATTGTAAAGATGAAATCTATTTTCTTAGGCTATTTCTGTGTCTTATATCTACAGTTGGCCTTATGATCCATTGTATCGCTGTGCATTTCAAGGGTGGAAATAAAGAGAAGGACGCACAGTAGGTCACTGACAGGTATATTGCAGTGTTTAAATGTTTCAGAGGAGCAGATGCTTTCATATAAATTGGAGAATAGGCAAAGAAGAACCAATGTATGAAGAAAATAGGAAGCATCTTAATGCTTTTCCTCCTCCTTTCCACCTGTATTTATTCTTCCTCACGAGTAGTAACTGAGTGACAGAAGACAGACACGCTCATGGGGAATAAGGAAGGCGTGTGTATGAGGAAAAGACCTGAATGCAGGAAAAGGCCTTGGTTTTTCCAGGTAGTTGTGGCTTATTTCAGAAGACAAGGGAGCTATATCAGCAAAAACAACAAAGGCTGACTGTATGTCAGAGAGTTAGTGTAGAAGAGAGGAAGTGCTAAAATCAGTTTTTATTTACTGTAACAGATTAGAAAGAACTTGAGGACATTACTGAAATGTGAACAGATCTCTACTTGTAACACAGTCTCTAGTGTGGTGTTGGACATAGACCAAACTGCCAGGCCTGCAAAATTCTTAATCTATTTTAGTAGATTTAGAATTTCGTCAATGTCTTTATTATTAAATGTTCATGGTTATTTAAGTTGACAGTTATCATAGTAAATGTAGTTCCTTCAAAAAGCAGCAAACCAGCAGCATTGGGAAGTGAGTACATGCTCTAAGTGAGAAGTTTCTTTGCATGCTGTGGTGTGCACTTTTTTGTATCCAGCTGTACATCAGTGTTTGTCTAAACAATGGCTTGTGATACAAAAGCATGTATCTTTCTTGCAAGATGTTTGTTTTGTT
>NW_010512837.1:3279-23718 GCF_000687285.1 Phaethon lepturus
CCCCCATAATTATGAACAATAGAAGCATTCTTAGAAAATACTTACTGGGGTTTGGAGCCAAATAAACCTTTGTGCAGTTACATAATTGCATGAAGATACAGGATAGTAACTTACTTCAGTGCCAAAATATAGGAATTTAGGTAACTGGTTTTAGCATAAAACATTTTTACAAAGTGGAGAAAGTGCTCTAGATGTCACCAGGAAACAAATGATACAAGAAATACAACAGTCAGTACATGTATTGTTTTGTTTTGGAACCTAAATGCAACAAGACATGGCTAGAAGCATTGCTCTCAGTGCTTTATAAAATTATATAAGAAACATAAATATCAAAATTCTAGTGAGCTTATCTGACGTACAGAAATAATGTAGTTGCTTTAAAAAATTGCCTGCAGAAGAGGTCGGAGTAACAAGTGTGGTTCAAATTCAGGTTTTGAAGTTACACTTTTAATGCACAGAATGATGGAAATGAATTGGAATTGGAGATATGGCTAAGCTGTTCCAAAATTTTTTCTAATCGTACACTGATATCTCAAATTAGGACTTTGTAAATTTGTAAGTCTGAGTTCATCTTGATACTAACTTTGAGAAACATTTAGATACGCATTTGTATATGGCTCAATTTTATAAATAACACTTTCCTGTTAGGGCTAGGTAAAGCAGCAGGGTTTTGTTGCTGCTGAGGAAGGAAGCTTGGTTCATTGTCTCAGCACTAAGCAGCATTTTCTCCCTCCAGGGACTTGCAGAAGCATCTAGAATGTGTAGGTGTTTCTTTAATCTTGGAGAAGGAACTTATTAAGCTTTCTGGTGCAGAACTATATGAGCCACTTTTAACAGATGTTATCTGCACCAGTAGGGAGTTGCAGGTCTGGTAGACATTTGTGGCATTCAACAGTTTAAACAGTTTTCAGGTTTGAACATATGCCTTTGCCTTGAAAATCTGAATAGTTTCAGGTATTTTATGTAGAAGAAAGGTGGTTCAATGGTGAGGTTGCTGCTCTGGGACTTGGGAAACAGGTTCAGCTCACTGTGCTGCCAAAAGCTTCCTGTGTGGCCTGGGACGCTTCTCTGTCCCTCCGTTCTCATACTGAAACTGCAGAGCAGAGGCAGCTCTCTGCATCGCAGAAGTGTTACATGGGTATGGCAGTCAGGTTTTGATGTATTCAGGTGCGGCAGTAATGTGGGGCGTATAGCTCCATTGTGCTAGGAGCAAGAGGTTGAAGAGACTGCCCAAGTTAAAAACTAGGGGTAAGCTCCAGGCAGAAGGAATAAAATCAGAAAAATGAGGGGGGGAAGTCTTGACTGGAAATCCCTTGGATCAGTAAAAAACAGAGAAATCAAGTCCATAAAACTCTAAGGAGCAGTGCATTGTGTTGCTTTGTTTGTTTAACAAAGTATAAAAACAATGCTTGAAATACCTGATTGAAGCAGGCAAATCTTTTCTATTATGATTCTGCCACACAACGAACAATAGCAAAGCTGTCTCTTGTTCGTCTGTTGACTGTTCTTTTCTTTGGAAAATGCTTTTAATTCTAGCTAACCATTATACCCAAATGTTTTAGCTATCAACTTTATTCATTTGTTCTGCTGGCACGATAGGTAGAATCTCCTAAATTCAGTCTGATTTATTGACTTTTCATGTGAGAGAGGTTGAGAAAAGATAGCTTCTCTACCTCCCCACTCCTGCAAGAGGGAAAAGAATTTGCAGACACCTCTAAAGAGCAGGGTCTTCAACTTTATAGAGCTAAAAGTATTTTGGATTTAAAATCCTTCTGGTGGAAATGTAAGATGGTATTGTCATTGCTAGAAACTGAAAATGTGGACTAGACAGCAATTATCAAGTTTTGCAAATGTGTTCTCATTGTTGAGAGTCAACACTCCCAGGAACAGTCTCTCTGTGCTGACAGATAAGTGATAAATTCATTAGTTTAATATGTAATAGTTTTGATGTGTATGCTCTCCATGAGTACTTTGGTACCCACCACATTTACATCCTATGTCCAAGAAAATGTGTTTGAGCTTGTTCAGACTAGTGACTTAATTAAGTGTTCTTCTGTTAAGCACTGAAACAGTTACATGTCAGGTTTGTTGTAAGAGTGAGCAGTCTTCTTAAAACTGCACTTCAGAAGATGTTGTTAAATATATTGGTTAACTCTTTAGGGAGGCTTATAATAACAAATGGAAACTTAGGCTGTACTAATAATTCATCTGGCAAGTTACTTCTGTTGCTAGAAGACTTAGTGCACTAGTGCTGCAAAGTTAGGTAGCAGTGCCTAAAGGATGTTCTTGCTTCAGAAGTGTTCCTGCTTATTCAGGACTTCACGCTTTGGTTGTATTTTCCTTTTTTCTCATTAACTTTTTTTCCCTTAAATCAAGTTCACCGTAGGTGCTGCAGTTATACTGCCCTGCTAATTTGTGCTAGTGTCCTGATTTTTGGGTGGAGGAGAGGAGCAGGATTTCTTAGGGAGGTCCATTTGTTCCCTTCTTGGGTGAGGGCTGCAGTACAGTATGTTGAAAACCAGTCTGTTGCGTACTGCTGGTAAGTTGAGGATTTCCAGGCATGTTGTTGCACATACACAGGACTTGCGATTCTTCTGGAGTATTTCCGTCTCGCTGTGTGTAGGTCAGGCAGCAATCCTGCAAAGTGCCAGGAGCCTGATGACTTCCTGGTAGTATTGGGATTACTCTGTAGGTGGAGCATTCTTATTCTCCGTATGCATCGTAATTTACGTTTTGAGGAACACCAGTGTTGGTGCAGAACAACAGCTGTGTAGTAAACTGGTATTTGTGTCATTGCATGAGTAAGAAGAAAGGTAAGGAAGAAGGTCAGCAACCAAACGTGGGCTGTACCTGATGGGAGGACAATTCCTTGGGCTTACGACTTCCTTCCGAGGAGGAAGGCTACTGAAAATGAACTGTGTGAGACGTTTGTGAGGTACGTGCCTGACATGAAATGTTAGTGTGTTGGCACTATGCTACAAAACGTATCAGTGCTGATAAGCTTTTATTTTATGGATTTTCTTTCTGTGCCAGGTGAGACTTTTATTAAATATACCGGAGTGGGATTTAATTTTCTTAATCTAAGAAGGATAAAAAAGTGGGGATGGAGGGAGGTAATGACGTGAAAACCTTGCTATTTGATGGGAGCCTAATTTTCGCCTCCCACCATGGTGAACAGGAGCTGGCATGTGTTCTGTAAATCGAGTATCGGTTCACTTACATGAGACAGACAAAGGACTTTCACTAAACTTATGCTTACTGAAGAGCTCTGAGATTAGTCCTAATCACTGTGAATCCTTGGATAGCACTAATATGATTGATAAGTAAGCTAGATTCTGGACGAGATATCTTCACAGTAGTGGGAATTTTGGCCCACATAGAGGCTTATGCAATGAATTGAATGTTGTCTGCAACATAAAGTCCCACTGTATTAAAATAAGTGGTGAAATCTTAATGGCAACAATTTTTCCTTCCCAAACTATTAATGTAGATGAACCACTGCATTTTTTAATTCTGCATTGAATTTGCTATATTAGATCTAATCAGTTATTTGCTTTGTGTGCTTTAGTTTCATCAAATCCTTTTACATTTTTAAAAAAGGTCAAACCAAATATTCATCTGTAGGGTTCTTTTCATTATTTCATATTTTAAATGAACTGAAAAACCAGTTATTTACAATCCTTTGTTAGACTCCACAGTTTGGTTACGAGTGTTTAAAATAAAGTTTGCTTGTGTTGTTCTGAGCTCACTGTAGACAAAATTGTTAAATGCTGTCTTAAACTCGTGTTCAGATGGCTTGCAATAGGCTGTGCTACTAGCAGACATATGTAATGTGAAATCACAATTAGTAGGTATTCAGCTATTCAGAGCTGGCTTTAGAGTGTCTTCAATATGTACAGTTTAATGGAATTAGTCTGAGTATGATATTCTTGCATTTAAATTTGGAATTTGCCTTTGGATCTATATGTAAAAGGTAATCTTTTACTACTGCAGTGCTCTCTTAAGGTTCCCTCGGGCTTCTACCCAATGTTTTCAGCACAAGGTTTTGGTGCTACTGAGGCAGATAATTTTTTTTTTGTTAAGTAGTACTTTCAAAATTAATGTAACACACTCTTATGTACATGCTGTTATTTCTTTAGCAATGTAAGAGTACTCTGTGAAAACTGAAGAACATATTTTCAACTTCTTAATTTCCTAACCAGCTGGCCTTTTGATTTTTTTTGCGTACTTCACAGGAAGAAGTTTGTGCTGGTGAGTTTATACCCAGGATTCAGAGTGAAAATCAGCCTCACCTTCTTTTTTTATTGAACTTCCTCAAGTCAAATAAGCTTCATCAGGATTTGTAGTTTGATAGAGATAGTCTTTGTGCTTCAAAGTCACTGGGATGCTTTAGAGACTCTTGCCCCTTCATATTTGAAGACAAGTTTGGGCTGAATTTGAAATAGCTGGCAGCGTGTAGAAACTGAGTTCTCAGAGTGGTTGGCCTAGATGAAACAGTTACTAGTAATTGAAATTAAACAGCTTTTTTACTTATGAGTAAGTAGTAATAATAAGTACACCTAATAAGTAATGTGCTTATTCCCTGCTTAATTTTTAATTTGGTTTAGTTGTCATGGATGGAACAATTTTGATAGACTAATGCATGTAAGCATTTTCAAGAGCAAGGACCTGATTTATCAAATTTAGAGTTTTACAGCACTTACTTAAAATTTTGAAAAGGCCCGTAATAATATTAAAAAATACTGTAACTAATAATCAACTCAGAACCCGCATGATTAAGTGTTTTAACTAGTCTGTAACTGAAATTAATAAGCTTTTAAAAATTTGTTTTGAGAATTTTAGGAGGTAAGCAAACTGAGCTAGTGTAAATATATTTTATTTTCCTCTGTTGTACTCCTCTCTGGTTATATCTCATTTTGAGTAACTTTCTATTACCTAGACTTAATGTGAAGTGATGAAAACTGTACTACTGACTGTTGTAAAAACTTTGCGTTACTGAACATATTCTTTTAACTTTATTTTACTTTATTGCTTTCTAAGTTAGTCATCACTTGTAAGTTATTAATAGGTAAATTTTAAGATTAAGAGTGTCTTTCATAATGGCCTCGTTGCACAGGATGCTTCCTTTGCGTTAACTCAGTGCATTTAGAGGGACAATTACAATACTTGTTTTAGCTATGCAAAAACCATTGATAGGTGAGGGTTTTTGTTTTGGCTGTCTTAGGAGATCAGTGATAGAGAGGAATTTTGCATCCTATGCAGTGCGTTTCCTCATTTCATCATATCCCAAAGCCTTTGGCTGCTATTACAAGTGTCTCAAAATGGGGTAAAGTGATTATGTTAAGAGAATGAAACATCATTTACAGAAATTCCTGCAAATGTTTTTGAGGCAGTACCAGTCTGTTCCATCGTGGAACTTGTAGATCAGTATTTGAAATAGGCCTGTAGATGATGGATTCAGGTAACTTCAGAACACTTCCCTTAGAACTCAAATCTTCCTCTAAAAAGTACTGAAATTTTTACTGAGACAAAGGTAACATTACTGCAGTGTAGCCTAAAGATGAAGAGCTTGCGCATGGATTGATGTTGTCCGTGATGAATGATTGCGTCTCTCGGGCGAGCAGTGTGTCTGGAGTTGGGAGGCAGGCCAAGACGGCTGTGAAGAGCCCCAACTGCCAGCGTAGTAGGGAGGGAGGCGATGGTCTGTGTTCATTAATTGCAGCGTCTTTCATGGTTAACTTCATCTCAGTTGTTTCTTGCTTCAGTTTGAGCCAACTGTTTCCCATGGGCATATTATTATACCAAGGGTCTTGCGGTGTTGTAGGTTTTGCTGGGTTCAATCTGTACTGAAAGAAGGTATATCAAACTGTATGCTTTGATGCATTTCTGTTGTAAAATGTGTATTTTAATAAATGTTGGCTATATGCAGATGTTGAAAGCAGCTGGGATTAATGCTGTAGCATTTAAGTAGTAGATAGTATGGAATAAAATTATAGTCACTTGACTTGCTGAGGTGCACTGGAAAAGAAGACAATAGTTGGCTTACCCTGATCTAACAAGTATTCTGGGAAAACAGCAGATCAGATGTGTTTTGAAGACAGAATGATGACTGAGTAAGACTTCAGTGCAAGATAAGACTGCTCTTTCTGTTAGATGATTCATCTGTGCAAATGATGATTCTTCTGTATTGTGGCCTGGCTGGAAGTTGGATTAGGTACTGGGGGAGGGATGAATTGTTTGACATGCCTCATAGTTTGATCAGGGATAGGAGACATCAATGCTACTGGTACTTATTTGGTTTTTGAAGATTAACTTCTTATGTTTAAGAAGTCTCTTCTGGGTGAATACTCACCTTTTGCAGCTGCTTTTTTGCTGCTTCTTGACCACTTCAGAGAAGGAATCTAAATTTAGGGGGCAGCATAACCTGGAGATGTCCAGTTCTCATTTGTAGATGTAGTTAAACTGTTGCTAATAGTTTCATACACTTCTAGCAAATCCAAGTTGCGTCTTCTCTGTTCAACAGAAGTGTACAATGTCTGTTGCACCCTCCAGAACAGAAATGAATCAACGAAGGATCTTTGGGAAATAGAAAAAGCTTAGTGTGTCATTTTAAAACAGTCAGTCCTAAATTATGTTTGGTTGTCATCAGAATTGTACCCAAGTCACTGTTCCAAAACACTGTTCCAGGTTAGTGTTTTTCTGTCATGTTTTGGGTACTTAGGAACTTGTGGCTTTAAGGGGCTTGTGAGAGATGAGCAGACGTTACCTCCGAGTTTAAATTATCTGTATGGCATTCCTCTATTTTCAAGGGGTTGAAAATAAAGAAGTTGGAACAGCTGTCCTGGAAGCTTTATGTGACTTGTTTTCAGAGGCTGTTCTGTGCTGGTTGTCTTAGAGTTGGGTTCCCCCCCCACCAGCCCTTTGTTGCCCTGGATATATGCAAGAAGGAAAGCTTTCATTTCTGTGTTCTTCAAGGTATAAGCAAGACAGTTTGAACTCCTCCCTTACCCTTGGGAGTCAGTAAATGGAGTAAATGGCCAGTAAAAGAAATGACCAAGTGGAGAGTAGCTGATTTACAGCAGGAAGCTGATGGTAATTGCCTAGGCAAAAGCCAAGAGCACTCAATAATTAAGCTGTCCCTGGAACTGCAGGGAAGACTGGAGGTTGCTGGGGATGCTGCTTCCCTTCCCTTTGCGGTGATGGAGCTCGTGTAAATAGTAGAGTTTAAAATTGGAGATGGGCAGGAGGGGTGGGCATGACTCATGGCATCATTGTTGTATTTAGCAAGTGTAGTTTTATGAATGATGTTCATCATTTCATAGAAATGAGAGAGTAGGTAATGTATGTTTCTTAATCTTCTTAGCTAATAGAAAAAGAACCCCAAAGTCATCTCCTGTGGTAAGTTAAATCCAAAGTTCAAAATGTCCAATATGCTAATAGAGCATGTGTTAGAAGTGTTACTTTAAAGAAATAAAAATAATGAAATGATACACAAAGCTTGGGGAAAACACATGTAAAATAAGACTAAAAGATATTAAGGAGCAGTGTTCATCTTGCTGTGTTTCTTAATCAAGTTTTTGTGTGGATGGTGGAAAGCCCATTGCATGGTCTTTTTATTCATACAAAGTTCCACTTTCTGTAGTAAACCAGCAGGCTGTGGTTTATGCCTATTTGGGCAAATCGGGCATTAGCTGTCAAAGGAGAGATTGGGCCATAGAAATGTTACCTTGCGTGCCACTTTAATAGTCTTGTACAAAGTCTGTACTTGAAGATATGGAGGCTGCAACCAAACTGTAAAGGAGGTGAACTCAAGAACAGGTGCTGGTGTGAAACTAAAAATAGAAGTTAATGTAGCAGAATCTAAGCAGTCTGTTATAAATGGTGAAAACGAGATGCTTGTGTGCCTCTGCAGGTTCTAGTTGTGCAGTCATGCATTTTATAGTGGTAGACTGGGAGAAGGTGATTTGTGATTTTTATTTATAGTGGTGCCCAGGAGGTCAGACAGCCTTCAGTTTGTGATATAAATGTTGAGGAATGTTGGTATATGGTATACGCCAGAGGAAGAGAGTGGTGAGAGGGGAAATCTGAGAGAAGCTGGGCTGATGAAGTATGTACCTACTTAAATTAGTACACTGCCACCGGAAAGAGGGATGTAAGACTTCAAAAATAAGTGAGACCTCCTGTTTGGATTATAACACAACCGTCCAAGAAGAAATTTTAAGGAGCTGAGAGTTTTCTGAAGTCTTACATATGACTATCAATATATACCACAAAATGGGTTTTCAAAAATATTTTAGCTGCTGGTGGACTGCGGTGAGAACCCAGAAGAAATGGGCCACAGGGATATTTTTTCTGAAGTAGCACTGTGTCATTGACCCATGTCTCCTTCCCTCCTGCCCCCTCCGCTCCAGGGAGGGAAGGGCACAATAAAATGAAGTTGCATGTAATCTGTTACAGGTTTCATGCCTTCAGCTTTTCTAACTATTCATAATCTTTTTATAATATTTGATTTAAAAAGTGGGCAGAAGAGTTATTACACTGTTCTGCAGAAAATAACTAAGTGTGCATGTAAATAAGAGCTGTAAAACGTACACAGACTTTGTTGTATAATCGCCTGAAATAATAATTTCATGAAAAATAAATCATATCTATGTAAGACAAGATCTGTATTCTGAAGACACTTTTAAGTTGTGAATTGTTAGGTTGGTGGTCTTCCAGGCAGATTTCCTACACTGTGAAATTAATGTTAGAGTTCTGCAATTCCTTTTATGAATCTTTAGAAGTAACGTCTTAATTTCGTCGTTATTGCTTTTTTGGTCTGTCTAGAGTTGCCAGGAAGGGTGTCACAGTGGTGGTTTTGTCATGTGTGTTCAGTTGCTTTAGTAACTGGAAGAAAGGCACAAATTGATTTTTTTTTTTAATGTGCATTACAAATTGTGGTTTGTTAATGAATGCTGAATAGAATTGGTGTTAATTTACAGTGGAATCTTGCCAAGGTGTACTATGGTGGCAGCAGACTTGTAAAACTGGAAAACAATTGCATGATTTTATGTTTGATTTCAATTTTATAATACAGTTAGAGGGTTTTTTAATCTTTCGTCCTTTAAGAGCGTCAGTTTGGTAGATGTCAGTAATCCCATGAGGAATTTTGAACTAATCTGAAGAAAACAGAAGTTATACAACTTAAGATTTTCAATTAATGATAGTTTATTTTGTATTTTCATCAGAGGACAAAGGAACGGCAAATAATACTATTTTGTAGGCTAGAAATTAGCTAGTAGAACTTTGAAATAGAAAATCTGTATGAATTTAGGGTTGTTTTTTTCTGTGAAAATGGGTTTATTGACAAATAAGAGAAAGTTTTTGAGTTTTGTCTTTTGCCTTGGGAAAAAAAAAATTAAGGTATTGGAGTAGTTCAGCTTTAGCTAACGGTATGCTTATAACGGAGCATTATGAGTATCCTTTCATTTTTCTTAAAAGGTTTTTTGAAACATAGATTCTCCTATAGGGGGAAAATTGCTTTGAAAACTGAGTTGGTTTTGTTCAAGGATCCTTAATCAATTTGTATCTCGTTTCAAAAAAAAAAAATTTTTTTCCTTGTTTCACTTTCTTCACATGTGCAGAGAACACAGCTCAAGCCTGCTCAAACAGGAAACCGGCCACCAATATTTGCTTTTTTTAGGCACAAGGGGTTCTGGGCTTCATAAACTGTTGATATTAAGCTGAAATTGTATTGTGGGAGTGCTGTATATTTTGTTGAGGGACCACCTGGCACAACTTAAGGCAATACTGCTAAATGACAATTTTTATATTCATTTAAATGAAAACAATGTGTGATGCCAAGTTCTGCCAGCTTAGAGGTATAATTTAGAGAACAGCTACCCTTAAGCTTGCTGTTAGCTACAGATGTATTTACAGTGAGGTGTTGTTTTGGTGTAAAGTGATCCCAAGAGCCAGCATGTGAGTTACTAATGAATGTTCGTTATGATTATGACATTGTCGTACGAGTGCTCAAGTGTTTGTTTTTTCTGTTACTTATAACTTTACCTTGGTTACAGAACTTGTCTTATATCTGGGATACTTATTGTGAGGAACATACCAATAAAATTTAGATTACCCTAGTAAATTTTGTTACTTTTGTTGAAGAACAAACCTATGCCTTTGAAGATTTAAACCATTGTTGCATAGCTTAAATATGGAGACTTTTTTACCTTTTGGAGGTAGAAAGAAAAATTGTCAAGTGCTTAATGGAAGGTTTATACACATTTAATGTCCTTGAGGCTGTATAGAAAATGCCTTGCATCCCAAACAAAACTGTTACCTTTGTTATACACAAAAATGCATTTATCTTTAGAATTTAATAGCTTATATTAAAAAAAAAAAGCAAATTACTGACCTTCTTGGTAGTCTGTCATGACTATGATATTGCAATCTCTTCAACTTCTTGCAAATACTACTGAATTGAGATTTGGATCTAGTCCCTGATGCCAAACTTAATGTATCAGGCTTGAGTTTGCGCCAGAGGATTAGTTTGGTGTTGGGCACAAAAAAGGTTAGTTATTTTACAGATTGAGCTAAATGACTTAAAACTGTTTACTAGTAATTCTTGTAGTACGGTATCAAAATCATTATAATAGATTTTTTAAAAAATTGTTTCTCAAAGTGCTTGAAGCAAAATTTGACTAGTATTCTAATTAGTCATATAAAATGACAGCTGTAAAGAAAAGCATGTATCTACATGTTTGTATATCTAATCCCCCCCCCAAAATGTATGCTTATCTGTGTCTCAGATTCCCCAAAATAAACACTTTAAATGTGCTTAACCATATATCATGTTGTACTGTGCTGTGTCAATGGCTAGCTGCAGATAGTTATCAGGTGTCTGCCTCATATAACTGTAATTAAATCAAATAACTTTAAGCAGGGAAACAGTAAAGGTAAACAATTTCAAGAAATATTAAAACAAAGCTTCCATATTATACAGTGAAAGCTGGAAGATGTTATGAAAAGTGTGAAGTGCTTAAATCTTCTATGTCTCGTGTTAATATTAATGTTTTTTGATATGTACTATTTCTGAGTTTTGTGACAAAATGTGAAGACGACAATGATTTCTTTCCTGCTCTGGGGAAGATTGGCATCAACCTGATTTTTATTATATTTAAATGTTGGTTTATTGCCATTTTTAGATGAGCATGCAAATTTATCTTTGGTCTTAAAAGGCTGACTCTTAAGGTAAAATGACTGTCTCGTAAAATAAAAGGAAGCAAAAAAAAAAAAAAGATGCAATAGCCTGCAGTAAGAGCCATAAAAGGTGAAGCAGGCAAAATGGGAATAAGTGGTCAGCAGTACGGGTTTTATTTTTTAAATTTTTTTAAAGCAAAACAAATAAAGGTAACCCCCTTCCCACCCAAAACCCAAAATAAAAAAAAAAAGCCTAATACCCTCAAACTTACTACCATGTAGATATTGAGGATTTCAGTTTTGGACTAGCAAGTGTTCACATCTGTGTTGCTACACATACAACTTCATTTTGACTATTTAACGTATAAGGATGAAAAGATGCCTGTTCTTAGATATTGTTAGACATGAAATTCTTTTTGTAGGAGAAAAGAAAAATGTGAACAATGTTTCTAAAAGCCTTTTTGTTGAATTTGCTTAAGCAAAATATGAAAAATTGCATTGGACA
The DNA here is from genome assembly GCF_000687285.1 of Phaethon lepturus. NCBI lineage: Eukaryota > Metazoa > Chordata > Aves > Phaethontiformes > Phaethontidae > Phaethon > Phaethon lepturus. The sequence goes on from NW_010512837.1 coordinate 14,966, forward strand.
GTAGAGCTGCTGAGAAAGATCCTTTCTTGACCATGAAAGGCAAAGTCAAAGAAGGAAGTGTAAACCTAACGTTATCTCAACTTTGTGCAAGTTGTGAAGGAGAATCATTGATTATTCTTTAGTGATCTTGTAAAAGCTAGTTTTGTTGCTCATCTACTATTTACCACTTGTATCTTTGCACTTAGAGCGTTAAGTATCCTAAGTTTATGTGTCAAAGAAGTAAGGAAGACCTATCTAAAAATTCAGTGGTAGTGAGGGGAAACAGCTACGCTTCACTTACTTTTCCGTAGAAACATCTTTAAGCTACTAGTTGAAACTGCTGAAAATGTCATGGGTAGGCGCAGAACAGTCTTAAAATTAGTAACGAGGAATTTTGCTTAACTTCTATACTTTTTGTTCTGCAGTGTGATGTTCAGGGTCAGAAATGCCTTATGTGGATCGTCAGAATCGCATTTGTGGTTTCCTAGATATTGAAGAAAATGAGAATAGTGGGAAATTTCTGCGGCGGTACTTCATTCTGGACACACGAGAAGACAGTCTGGTGTGGTACATGGATAACCCACAGGTGAGATGTTCCTGGCAATAGTTTCCTGGCTTCTATCAATTTCCACTTTTCCAGATTTTTTTAACAAATTTACTTCAGAAAAAATGGGTTTAGTATTATCTTATGGACCTGGAAGCTAGGGGGAAAGATTAGTTACATAAGTGAAATAATTGTAAATAATTTTTTTTATTTACAAGAAACTGTTTCTTCTTTGCTAATATATACAGTCTTTTAAAGAAAAAAATATAGTTCATATTTTTATTTAAAACGTTACCAATTGCACTTAATAGTAAAACATTAAAAGCAACTTGAACATCAGTGCCAACATTTGGAATCTAAGAGATCTAGGGATCAGATAGGAATCTGAATTTGATCCCATGTATAAATTGGTCATTAGTTTTGAGTGATGGTGTGCTAAGTGTTTTTTCTATTAAGTGTCTTTAGTGTGCATTACAGGTTCTCGCAGGCACTAGGTAGTGCTACATAGTATAACCAGGTGAGCCGAATCGCATACGAGTTTCACTACACGGGTCTTTTAATTCACCTCTAACTTTACGTGGAATATGTAGTTTTCCTTGCATTGCATGGGTCAGTTAGCAGTTTCATATTACTTTACCTCAACAGAATCAGTCATTGAGAAGCAATTTCTAATGATGCTTGCAGTTTCAATACAGTATGAATAGTATATGAATGAGGAAACCCTGTATCCATCATGATGGACAGCATCCTTTATATAAAAGCTACTCTTACAATGTACACACATCAGTGTGTTTTCTAGCATAGGGGAGAACAGAAATTTGCTTATGGTTTGGGTGCAGAGGCAGTGAAAGCATAGGATCTAGGTCAGCTGATAACTGTCTGCCAGAAGAATATTCGTGCACCATTCTGCCAGGAAGACCAGCGTTAAAATGCAGTAGAAGTCTAGTGCTCAAAGGAACCAACAAAAAAAAATTTAAAGCAATGTGCAGCTCAGTGAATGTGACATGAAACATTTAGCAGTTCTTCCTGAGGAGAAAAAAGAAAGAATTTCTGGAAATAAGAGAGGCTTCAAATGTTATATGTCAATGAGTATTATGAAACAATTCTTTTTTTCAGTTTCTCCTGTGATATAACCAAGGCATGTGGGTAAAAACTTGAAATGCTGTAGAAATTGCAATTCTTCAGAAGTTTAAAGGCTAATGATATTTTTAATGTTACCGTTCACGGACAAATGAAAGGGTGCCTTGCAAGAGCTCACAAGTCGAAGCTGCTTATTTTCTTCTACTGCTTTAGTTTTGAAGAATAACAGGGTTTTTATAGATGCAGTATGTGGAGACCATTGTTATTCCTTGAAGTGATGAAACTCTTCATATAGGATGTCTACAGTATGTGACTTTTCTGTGCCCTTTGTTGCTGATAGAAGTGCTCTATTTGTATCTGTGAAAATCAGTTCATCTGTTCAAAGAAATAATGTTTTTAAGTCCACCATTAACCACACATTATTATCCTAATATAAAGACTAGAAAACTGGTGTATGCTGGGATCAAAATCATTCTGATAAAGTAAAATTTAAATTTATTTATTTGAGCAGAATGGGAAGGCTTTTTTAACGAAATTTCAGTGTTACCAGCCTTATAGTAAACCGAACCTAATTCTTACCTTTGAATATGAATAGAGTAAAAACCAATTATTTCTCAGTCTTTCTGACTCTGGGTAGCATTAGGTTCCTCTTTGCAATGTAAAAGTTTGTAAGGCACTCTGGCATAATGAAGAGCACTTCAGCTGGGGAAAGGATGAGCGAGCAGATGCAGTACCATTCTTAAGGTCTCCAGGGAGGCCTGTAGTGGGAAGAATGATACTGTAACATAAAGGGCCATTTTGAAATTAAGTTGTAATGGAAAAAGGTATATGGAAAACCATGCTCTATTTAAAGGAATAAAATTAGGAAGACTGCTTAATCAGAAATAGTTAATAAAGAAGTTAACCATGCTTTGTGATGCTCAGTTCTTTAACTGTTGTGTTTCTAGGCTGCTAGCTGGTTGTGAATAGTAATGGAAATGCTAAGACTAGTGTGCTTAGCAAGGATGTAAAATCAGCATCCTTTTTGGATTGTAAATATGCTTAGGCTTAACTGCAGCTTTAGGAAGTATCATGGTCTTTCCCTGTAATAACTTCAATATTAAATTATAAGACTATGATTTTTCAGTTCATTTTGGAAAAATGAGACAGCCTTTGAAGTATCTGACATAATAGATGAATGTCACTTCTTGTCCCTTCCGTGTGCCCTGGTCAAAATACATAAGACGCCAACATCTGTTAAGGAAAAAGTATTCTTTCCGGATTTCCTGCATGCAGACCTGCAAGAATCCTTTTTCCTCTAGTGAAATACATAAACCTCTGAAACAATTACTATTTATACTGTTTCTAGCACTCTTTCTGTTTTTAGTTGATTAACAGATGTGTGTATAATACACAAGTAGTTTAGATCCTGTTTCAAGCATACATTGTGTATTGTCTATAAAAACACTTAGGATTCTCTTTTTGTTTGTGGAGTTGAGTTAGTTTCTATGCATAAACACTAACTGTGATAGCAGAATGAACTAGTTTCACTTTGTAACATATGATTTGTTTCAGAATCTTCCCTCTGGATCTCCACCTGTTGGAGTCATTAAACTTACCTATATTTCAAAGGTAAGATAATATGTAAGACACTTGTTGCTAAATTTTGATGGTAACTGCCAGGGGCTGCTTCTGACAGCTTCAACTTTAGACAATGTTAAAATCCTCTTATGTAGCGCATGGGAAGCTTTATGCTTGTGTGCTACCCCTGAATTTTAGAGGAGTGTTACAAACACTTCAGTAGTATCAGGTTAAAATAAGAACAGACTAATTACCGTGTTGTCTAGGTTTATTTTATGATTTCAAATGGCAGCTCTTTGTGCTGCATAGAATTAATGTTTCTGAACTGTATGTTTTAGTTCTTTATGAGCATCTGAATTCCAGTTAGTCTTGGAGAAAAGACAGGCTATTTATGAAGTGGAAGATAAGACTTCAGGTGTGATAGTCAGCAAGTAATAATGATCTTTAATAGATAAAACAAAAATTTCTAGAAAATACCTAATTCATTCGTCTGTATACATTTCTATGTATTGACAGTATGAAATGTCCTTGAATTTTCAGTTCAGTTGAGATGTAGAACTTCAAAATGCAAATAGAAGTGTTACATTTTCAGATGTCATCATTTGTCTGGTAATGAATCCTTAAACTTAAGGAATAGGAACATATGGCTTAAGCTGTCTGCTTAACAAATGTTGCGCATCTTGAATTTTATATAGTATTTTTTGTTATATCTGTATATTCTGTACATCGGTATACTTAACAAGCTTGCTATGCTGCTAATTTTCAAATTTAGCCACTTGAAAGAGAAAAAGAAGTGTATTGTCTGATGTATCTTTTGTATGCATAGTGATATTTATAATCTTTATTTCCCTACTAGGTTAGCGATGCAACGAAGCTAAGGCCAAAGGCAGAATTCTGTTTCGGTAAGTTCTTGCATGCTGTGTGTGCATCAAGTACATTCTTCAGAAATTTGAAAGAAAGATAATGTTCTGTTAAAATAGAAAGAAGATAATGGTCTGTTACTAGATACAGCTGGGCCTTGTATTCACTCTTTCTTCTTTAGTATGAGCGAAATGTTGGCTTCTTCATAAGGTGTTTTTGTGGCTTTTCGTGTTGCAGCTTAACGAGGAGTAGGTGAGAGCTGTTTTTCAAATGTTGAAATTTTTGGGGCATTAATAAGCTAATAAAAAATGATGAGTGTTTTTGTAAACATGGCATGCCTGTCAGCTATGAAGGCAAGTAATTTAACTGTTTTAATGTGTATTACTGAGAATTGATTTAATGGATCTAAAAATACTGTCAGCCAATGCTCTTGTGTTAAATTTCAGTTTCTGTTGCTGCTCCAAAGAAAAATAATTTGCTTGGGGTACCTTCTAGGTTTATTGATACCTACACTTGTTTAAACTTGAGCAAAGCTTTAGCTGATCATAAAAGCCCCTCGTGGTCTTTTTTTAGATTTTTCTTATAAGTAATTTTTTCAGAATTTACCATAATTCCAGCATTTTTTGACAAGCAATTGGCATTCACAAAAGTATGTGTAGAGACTGGAATCAGCCTCTGCTCTGTTTATGAATAACCATTCTTTATGGCTGTATTCACATATGAGTTTTAGCTCAGGTGAAGGTACTGAAAATACCTGAAGGTTTTATGACAATTAGTTAAGGTGTCCTTTGCCATGTGCAGTGTTGTAGAGGCCCAGACTTGTGCAGTCTGTGTTGGAGCTAATGAAACATTTGGTAAATCACCGCTGTGAGTAAGGCTTCTGGGATTCTAGACTGGTACCTAGTGTGTCAGTTCAGTGCCATCTACAGATTCCTTTGCATATGCACGTGTAGAGGTGCTTGTCTTCATCAGTTGTAAAGTTGCTCTTGTCAAAGGGCCAGCTCTTCAAAAGCCTTAATGATCCAAGATGCTGTCTGAAAGCTTTTAATATTTCTGATTTGCTAAAGCATTTTTGATACTTTTTAGATGAAAAAAATTACGGTTAATGTCTTTTTATTTAAATACTGGGAGTTGTTGTTTCAGTCAACTCATTATACAGTCCTGTATTTTGAAATTATATTTACATTTAAAGCTGCTTCAAACCATCCACCTTGGGGAGAAAGATGATAGAGTAAAACGTATCTGTTTGTGGCATGTGCTTGCTGTTAGGGATGACCTGAAGAACTGTGATGTTATAAGTAGAGCAGCAAAATCTGTTCAGACTTTAGCTGCAATGCTTCAAAGTTCTGGGAAAGTTTTAGTCACTGTTCATCTTAAAACTAATCTCAAGATAAGTTCTTAAAGTTTGTAAGAAACCTGGTCATGACTTTTTTACTATTACACAGAAATATGTTTGTCCTTTTTGGATAAAGGTATGCTAGGTGTTGCCAGGTAGATATAAACTTACTGAAAATGCGCTTTTTCTGCCAAGTCACTAAAGTGAAATGAAGTTTTATGTTCTGGCTATTTTGAAGTTATTTGGTCTTGAGCATCATATACTTAGTAATCAATATTGATTTTTCCACAAATTAAGAACAAATGAAAATCAGTGATCATAGTCACGTGAATGAGTTTGTTGCAAAGGATAACAGATACTGGTCAGAGGATTAAAAGGAGAAATTGTAGAAGTCCCCAGGTATAAAGTTTTGTTCGTTAGGGAGATTGAGAAAAGGGAAGTGGAGCTATAGAAAATTCTGATAAAATTCAAGGCTTTATTTTTTGTAATAAATATCATGTAACAAATTCTGTATGATGCAGTTTAAGTGGAGAGCTTTAAAAAAAAAAAAAGGGTTTTTTTTAGAATAAAGCAAGCCTGTCAAGCGGGTATATGTATCTTAAGATGACTTCCTAAAAAGAAATTAAGAAATGCGGCATAAAGCTTAAATACTTCAGCTGGATTTTCCATCTGAAATCGAATCTTTTTCTGATGATGTTAAGTTTGCTTTTAAATTTCAGTGTTGTTAATTTTTCATAATGGTTTTTAACAGTTATGAATGCAGGGATGAGAAAATACTTTCTACAAGCCAATGATCAGCAGGACCTAGTTGAATGGGTAAATGTTCTGAACAAAGCTACCAAAATCACAGTAAGTGGTTTAGTCAATACTTAGCAATACTTAGTCAATGCTTCCAAGTGGTGACTGTCTCAAGGTGCTTAAATGTAACCTTTGCCTTCAGTTTTTATGCTAAAGTAGTCTTTTTACGTCTACAAACAAGTCTTGGCTTGGCTTTCCAAGACTTGGAGAAACTGTACAGAACTTCCCCTAAACTTGAGTTTATTTTACCTTTTGCTTTAGATATTGGATGAAAATGTGATTAACTTTTTCACTACAGCATATGATGGTTTCTAATAATTTAAAATTAGTCATACACATTTAGTATTAATTGAAATATCCAGAAGACACTTGCAAGCAATGAAAAGATACATATACATTTGCCTGCTGTCAAAAGTTTGTATTTCTTAAAGTATTGCTAAAATAATGAGCAAACAAATCATGCCATGTTCCAAAGGCTCTCTGCTGATTTCAAGTAACATCCATTGCAAGAAACATTAATGCATTCTTCTGGTAAGTGTTAAATTACTTTTCTGGTTTGTACCAGGCCAGCTTGTATCACATGGCAGAAAAACCCATGTATTACCTCAGTCTTTTCAGGAGGCAGAAGTTACAGTTTTGTTTTCTCTCCAGTTTTGGGGAAGTGACGACATGAACTGTTTTGAGAGCATATCCTTACAAAGAAGGGGTTCTGAGCATGGGTGTGCACATTCGTATTTGTTGTCAGTAACTTTCTCATTTTTAGGTTATCTAAGGATGTGATGTTTCCATTAGTTGTTTGCATTGTTTTAATGTAGCCCTTTCTTTGGAGTTACAAAAATATTACTACTGCTAATAAATTAAAAAAACAGAAACACAAATCCTTCTCATTTGGGTTTTTCTTAAGGAGGACACACCACAGCCAGGCTTGAATTGTTTCCAGTTCAAGAAATAATAGAGTAAATAAAGAATTAATTACATCAAATTAGAATTTAGTCTGAAAGCTGTTTATCATATGTTTAACTTGCATTCTAAATGGCTGGTGAAATCTTTAGTGAAGGAACAAGCCTTTGAACTGTTAATCTGTTCAGAGGTTATTTAGTATAGCCAGTGATTTAATCAAATTATTAAGATCATTCAATTATTAATTTTCATATAAGCATTCCTTGCTGTAGATTGTAATCCTCCAAGATTTGTTGTATTTTTTTTTTAGTACTCTGAGTGCTGATAGCTTCAAAATAACTATGAGCCTTTGCAGTCTAGCACATTGTGTACATATTTATGAGTACTATTTGAAGATGCACTCATATGAGAAGGTGGTTGTGGGTTTGGTCTGTAACATTTTAAGTAGGAGTTTGTGACAGCTAAAGCACTTAACCCATAAAGCTGTAGCTGCAAGCCCCTTCTCTTGAAAGGATGAGGCCTATGGTCTGTGTGTCCTAGGAGAATGTCTTGTGCTTCAGAGCCAGACTTGGCTGTGAACAGTCACCTTTTACCTGTGCTAGCGAAACTGGGCGTTGTGCAAGGCTGAGGGGATGGTGGAAGTGCAAAAATAAGCCTGATGCCACAGCTGAGCAAGCTGCTGAGTGCCACCTTCACTTGACCAGGAGGAAGCTGTCCCAGGCTGACATTTGTGCTCTCGGGACTGTTTGTACTTCTTTGCAGGCTGGTTTTTTTTTTTTTTTTGTAAAATAAGCAGTCCTGGACATAGGAACTAGAATCACAGCAGGCTATAAAGTAGCTTTGTTCTTGTCTAGATTGGTTCATTTTCAAGTTTTGAATGTGCCCCAGTCTTGCATGGTAATTCACTGTGTAAAGACAATTTGCGTGTCCTTTCTTTCCAAATGAATTTGCATGTCCTATGCAAATAGGCAGTATGTTGCTGTCTAGAATATTTTGGTGTGAGACGCTTGATCTCTTCTTGTTGAAGTTACTTCAAATTTACTACATTAATATTAGGGGTGAAAGGAGATTTTAAGTGAAAATGTCTTAGGTTATGGATGTGTTTACTTCTTGCACAAACTCAGAAATTTGAGGGAACATTTTAGATCAAAACACTTATTGGGGAACTAAATTCCTCTGGTATTTTAATTGCTTTAGTTCCACATTTGAGAGAATAATCTAGTAGTTAATGGTAGATAGTTAGGGTCATTTCGGACAGAATTTAGCAATATATGTAGGATTAATGAAGGCAGTACACACATTCTTCATGCCAAGTCTTGGAATGTGAGTGCAAATGTCATACTGGTCAGGGATCCAGGACAAAAGTCTCGATACTTGTAGCCCTGTGTTTATGGCCTTGCTGTGCTAGCTCTACAAGCACTGGGGTGTCTCCAGTCTAAAGCACTTATTACTAAAACTGAAAGCAAGTGAAAAATAAAGAACCAGTTCTTCTACAAATTAGCAGTGCTTCTTGAAGATCAAGTATAGCACTTATGGCAAAACTGGGAATTGATTTTTAGATTTCAAGACACTTGGTAAAATGTCTTCATTGGTACCAGTTTTCTCTGAGAGCTAAAGCATAGCCATTGCAACAAATTTTCATGTAAGCTATTTCTAGCCTTTTACAATTAGAGAACATTTGTTAAATCCTGCTGA